>NC_036842.1:85708805-85760405 GCF_002910315.2 Salvelinus sp. IW2-2015
GGGGGGGGTAGAAGCTTTTAGGGTCCTGTTAGTAAACAAAGAGGTGTAATGGGTTCTTACTCAAAAATGTTACATAAAGCTTACATCGTTATTCAATGTTTGTTGGTTCCAGACTTGGTGCATTGGTACCATTTGCTGTGCAATTCTATAAACGTTACGGTGAAGGAAGTTGCTAGCTAGCTTAATGTTAGTGGTGATGCGTAGTGGGTGCGGTCCACAGATAGACCCCTACTAAATTATACAAAAGCTCTGGAGCATCCCTTTAAGCATTTACAAATTCTTAACATTTTGTAAGAATTGTAATTTGTTTAACTACTATGAAATTTTATTAAGGGCTTCCAAAGTGGCGCAGCGGTCTAGGCACTGCATTTCTGTGATAGAGGAGTCACTACAGACCCTGGTTCGATTCCAGGTTGTACCACAACAGGCCATGATTAGGAGTCCCATAGGGATGCGCACAATTGGCCCAGCATCATCCGGGTTAGGCCGTCATTGTAAATAAAAATTTGTTCTTCACTGACTTGCCTAGTTAAATAAAAGGTTCAATTAAAAAAATAAGACAAAAAATGGATGACGTGGTGCACAATTTTCGTGGACCTGTTTTGGCTCGTGAGCGCTACATTCAAAGCTACTGCTGCCGGCAAAAATTATACAAATCCTTTGAAGCATCACTTTAGCTAGCTAACTAGCTGGATAGTCAATTAGCTAGCTAGCTTGTTAGCTAACTAGACAACTTTTTCAGAACAGCAAGGAAACAATAACAATCCACAAGGTGTGAAGAAATTGCGTTTGTTTAGAGGCATCTCTGTATGTATTTAGTTGGTGCACAACAGTTCTGATACATTATTATTTGCACGAGTTATTTACCTTTTGCAAGTGCGACAGTCGAATTCTCAGTATCAATAGTGTAGAGGATCCCTTCGTAACGAATCTCGGCCTTCGAGATTAGGCTGATTTTGCTCCCGATATAAGGGGTTCCTCCACTCATGGTGTCTTCCCGGTCTTAGATGGCTAAATTGCCAACGATCTCCCTCCCAACTGAACGTTTCTTTGAATAATTTAACTTTGGCTAGCTCTGTTTTGTGCTTCTCTGACTTGCTATATTTTTGGTCCTCCACTACAATATGGCTACCTCATTTTCCATCGTCTTTCTAAACACGGGGGCTAACGGGAAATCAAAATCTCGCGCTTTTTCACCAAAGTCTGGAACATGTCTGCTAAATATAAACAATAATTATATAGCTTTGATTTGCAGATTAGTATGCCTATTTGATCCCTTCTATATCTTTATGATACATGTTTTGAAGCACTACTCTACGGTGTCATGTGGAATGAAAAACGTTGAGGTGCAATACGCAGCGCAAATCTTCATAAACGTAGTATGGTGGTCCTTTCTTGAAATTCTATTTCTACATTTGAAACCCACGCGCATGCGTACATTCTAAATTACGATTTGCACAACGGTCTATCATCAAAGATGGCGGGAGCCTCCGACCCACTGGAGGACATGCTCTTCAATGAGGTAGACGAAAAAGCTGTAAGCGACTTAGTGGGCTCTTTGGAATCGCAACTTGTCAGCCAAAAGACTTCGCCCGCCACATATTCTAATATCAAGCGAGAAGGATCTACGGGCGCTGTTAGCCAGTTCTCAGGGAAACTGCGTGATCAAGCGGGGTCTCTGGAGCCGCCACAACAAGGACACCCAAAAGCGGCGTTAAACGCGGAACCCATCGCGAATCAGGCGATGTCCAATAAGATTATCAGCGCTTCTACCTCTTCCATCACTACTGGGGGTGTTTTAAACGCTGGTACCAATCTACAAACATATGGAGCCGCATCTCAAACCATTTCCACCGCACCACCAGGATCGGTAACTTTGCCTGCTCAGTCGACTAGCTTCAACAGAGGGACTGTTTTGGGTCCTGCTGGCACATCGGTGGTGACTGTTCCCAATCCAAACATCACAACAACAACAACAACAACAACAACTATCAGGACTGTTTCACCTGGTTTACAGAGTTTGAACGGTAACACTGGAGCTGTGAAGTTGGTCAACTCGCCAGCAGCTTCCCAAGTCGGGTCAGGCAGCAGCACTGTTGTAAGTACTGTCAGTGCGGGCAATTCCAATATCATTGTGTCCATGACTTCACAACCTCCTTCTCTGCCAAACTTTACTGGACCTCAACAATCTGCAGTGGCTACTACTCCCACTATTGCATTGCAAAGACAGCCCAGCCCCATGGCCATTGCCTCACAGAATGGAGTAATAGACCCCAAGGTTTCTGCAGTGGTCACACAGGGTGCAGGTTCCCTAGGGGCCACCACCTCTCAGGTCATGAACCACAGCAACACTCTCATGCACACTAAAATGGTGGCACCCAACCAGCCAGTCTCTGCTGGCCAATCAATAATTCTCGGAGGGTCTCCCCCTCCTGTTGTTGTTAACTCACCAATAAGCCAGCCACAGAGTGTGGCGAGTCCCACTCTCACAGCTGGGGTGAAACCAACTGTTAATGGAGTTGGTCAGCCCACAGTGACCATCGTGAGGCCCCCCGGTGCTCCTGTGATGGCTACCCCCGTACAGCAGCAGAGACCTGGGCTGTTAGCAAGTACCACGAGGACTGCTGCACCACAGCTGGCCGTCAGACCACCACAAAAGACCACCATTCAGTTACCCCCTGGATTTACCATACCACCCGGTAAGGAACCCTACTGATGTTGTAGAACCTTTAGAAAGTAGGATTTGACACCCTGGAATGTTTTGACCCATTAGTTATTCAATTAATCATATTCATATAGTCCGTAGCCTATAGCCTAGTGTGCTATTCACTTTTGCTTAGGCCAAAACCCCCGCAAAAGAACAACAAAAAAGTAGACCATTTAAAATGTCATATTGAGAAAGATGTGTGACCTGACTGTGTTTCTCCTTCAGGTATGGTGCTGGTGCGTACGGACACGGGCCAGCTAGTGATGGTGACTCAGCAGGTTCTAGCCCAGGCCCAGGCTAAGACCCAACAAGGCCAGGCTGCTGTCTCCAACATCTCCCCCCAGCCTGGAATCCCCACCGCTGGGGCCAACATCAGAGTTAGCACTCCCAGCCAGGTACTGTATGGGGGAATCAGGCTAAAGTTGTCTGGAGCGGGCTGGAATGGATTATATCATATTAAATGTCTTTGTCTATCTGAATGGTGTGTGCCTGTCATGTACGGTCCACATCGACAATCCTCTTGATTGGACCAAGTACAGTCATGCTGTTTGTTTGTGGGTTTGGCATAAGATCGATGCTGCTCAGGTCAGGAATATCCTGGGAGATGATGTTGTACATGATTGTAGAAGAGCTTGTCATGAGACCATAGATTCTTGTGCCTGTGGTTAGTAGTCGGTTCTTGGTGCAGCGTCTGCTGCGGCTGTAGAGTCCCATTCYTGAGAGGCTGCCCCCTGTCTCAACTGAAGGTCTACCCGGATGTTGTAGGGGTGTCCCACTGTTTCTTCCTCTTCACCCTATTCCCCTCTAGTGTTGCGCCAGTGTGATTTCACTTTTTGGAAGTCACAACAAGTTGACCATGTATCCCGGTACTAATATCCGTAATGACTGCTTTTTTTCATGATGAATGTCCCTCTGACCCCATGCTCCCCCTGTTCTCTGCAGGCCCCTGGTACGCCCCAGGCTGTCCGTCTGGCGTCCCCTTTCCAGGCAAGAATGGCCCAGTCCCCCTCTCCCTCTAGCCCTGCTATACAGGTGTGCACTTCATGTCTCCAATCAACGCCTTCTGTCAGAGAACACACACCTAATTATAGTAGCTACTAACTACATCCTCTTAGTAGATTGTTCATTTATTTGTATGAAATACATTTGATGTATTTTTCAGCCCGGTTTTTATTTGGTTGGTATTTTAGTTGTTTCATTTATGTCATGTTGTAATAGTGGTTGTTTTGTCTTTCAACTGAGCTGTGTTGTGTTAGCGGTTGTGTTGTTTCCACTACTGTATAAAGTTGTAGTCATTTATGCCTGTTGTCATTCTCTCCAGAAGGCCATAACCGTGGCACCTGCGGGTGCGTCTGTGTCAGTGAAAATGACCACCCCTCAGAAGGCCCAGTCTGTGATCACAGGGGGCCAGGCCTTGGTCAAGCCTGGTGCTGTACGGCCCACTATCACCCTGAACACTGCAGSAGCCAGTGCCTCTGGAGCCCCTATTGCAACAGTCTCCCAGGTTTGTCAATTGTGTTACTTGTTTTTGTCAACAGGGGTACTTTGCTTCTGACACTTTGCTAGACCTGAACATTGCAGGGTTTACCACCTTTTTTGTTGGCTAATATCCTCCTTTGGGAAAGTGTTGTTTACTGTGAAGTGTGTTGTGATTTTAAATCCTCTTTAAAAATAAAGTTTGATTTAATAAAATGTTATAATACCAGAGGTGGTGGTGACATGAGAAGCACATTTGAATGGAAAGTAATCATACTGAATGACCCATTCTCCTCTCTTACAGGAAATGCAAGAGAATGTGAAGAAGTGCAAGAACTTCCTGTCCACCCTGATCAAGCTGGCGTCCCACAACTCCCCCTCCCCTGACACATCTAAGAACGTCAAGACCCTGGTGCAGGATCTACTGGTGAGTCAAGACTCCTATAGAGGACTACTATAGTTGGAAATTCTAATGACTAGATGACCTAGTCCTTGTATCATTAACACATGCCTTATGAATGACTTCTTCATGTTTATAAATGAAAGTTATTAGAAAGTGTTTTTGTGCTTTGTTTTGTAGTTCTATTGTCAGCAGAGTGAAAATGTCCACGACATTTCATAAAAAAAAATTTTTTACGGTCCCCTGTCTTTGATTAGGATGCTAAAATCGAGCCTGAGGAATTCACCACGAGTCTGCAGGCTGAGCTGAAATCCTCTCCACAGCCGTACCTCATCCCCTTCCTCAAGGTTTGTTTGTAACCCTTAACCCTCAGCCCCCAGCATTCCTGCCCTTTTTTTTAGCGTATTGCTATGCAATTGAAATGCAATTACTAAAGTACTATGGAACAAGTTATTACGAAGAGGTTACTAGTGTAATTAGTGTTACTGCACAGGTATAAGAGAAACTTAATGTAAAGTGTTACATTAACTTTCATAGCAGACCTGTTACATAATTATACAAAATATAGACAGTCAATTGTTGACGACATTATCCATGTAATCCGGATGTGTTTCCCTCTGTACAGAAAAGCCTCCCTGCCCTGCGGCTGTCCCTTCTCAACAACCAGCAGTCTCTTCTGGCCTCCACCTCCGCTTCTGCCCTGGCCGTCCCCTCCACCTCCACCATCAGGCCCCGGCTCCCCACCACCATCAGCCCCGCCACGGGCATCGTCAGGACACCTACCACTGCCCTGGTACGACCCTCTGGGACTTAGACCCTGGAGAGAAGCTCTGCAGTTTCTAATGGTTCTCTCTATGATGGGCCTAGTATAATTGATTTAAGGCCGTTCTAGGTTATGTCTCTATAATAGGCATAGAAGCACACACACACACACTTGAGGCCATTCTATGTTGTCTTTTATATTCATTGTGTTGTGTTCTGTCTGTTATGTGCCACTTCGCTCAACTACTGTGAGTTCCATTTTCTGTCTTCATGTTCTTATAGCTCCTCTCTTCCCCTTCTCTCTTCCAGGGTGTGAGAAGACCAGGGGTCCAGGGGGTCCAGACCCGTATGCCCATGGTCATCACTCAGACCATACGACCGCAAGGTACTAGTACTGCATAGCACCCTCTCTCTTCCCTTATGCAGACATATCTTGTCTATACAAGCTCAATATGACATCCCAGTGCGCTCCATTTTTGTTATTGGTGAATGGCAGGAGTTTTCCCCCAGTGGGCACTCATTTTTCCCACATGATTCAGCTACTCAAGGCCTGCATTGTTACTAGGTGTCTCAGGTGTGATAGGGTTGGGCTCTAACAAAATGTACCAGCAGGGGATGCCCCAGGACCGGAGTTAACCCCTGGTTAAGAGCACTGCACAGAGGCCTATTTACTCACCATGCTATTGAACAGCTTGTAATGATATGTCTTGTTAATTTGTCAGGCGTAGTTACAAGAGGACCCACTATTATCCCAGGCAGAAGTCCTGTGGGCATTGGTGCCCAGGCCTCTGCCAATCAGAAGAAGCTGAATGAGCCTGGAGGTGGGACGTTCAGGTACGTAATAGGGTGGCAGGTAGCCTAGCAATTAAGAGCCAGTAACCGAAAGGTCCCTGGTTCGAATCCCTGAGCAGACTAGATGAACAATCTGTCGATGTGCCCTTGAGCAAGGCACTTAACCATATGTGCTCCTGTAACTTGTTTCTGGATAGGAGCGTCTGCTAAATGACTAACATGTCAATGTAATATCCTGGTTGGCAGAGGAAAACTATAGGCTCACTGTGGGTATCTGACCCCATGTAAACCTATTCAAGGCTCTTGGCATTGTTGGGCTAACGGCGTTTACACACACAGTTTTGAGCTATAGTTCGAATTAGAGTTCAATTATTTGTTGCATTGTATTTTTTTTATTTGGTCAGGTTGGTTTTACATCGCCAAATGTCAAACAAACAAAAATCTATTTATGATTTTCATGAAGCATCACTTGTGTGTCCCAATGTTCATATTTCTTTCGCTTTGAACTTCTAACAACATACGCGAGGAAACAGCACAATAGCTGCTCTAACTGCGATGGGAATAGACTATATTCAGTAGACTATATCCCCGGTATAGACACCGTCTCTCCTAATCTGAATCGGATGCGCTGCTACTCACAGAATGTTTCAGAGATATCAAGTTATGATGCTGCGTGTATTTATCAAATGCTCGCAGTCAAACAACCAATAATAATGCATGACTGGTTATTTTCCTGTGTTTGGTCCAGACTGTTTTCAACTGCAGCGTACCGCACCACAGTATGAATTGAATCAGACTGAGACCATCCTTTTTTAGAGAACCACAGTGTGTTGTTGAATGCTCCCAATGAACCAAACTAAGGGTGTTAACACACCAGAGTTAGACAAAACCACTCCAAACTAATTCAGGGGGTGAAAGCCCCCTAAGATACTTTAAAACTTTTCCGTCATGATGTATGTAAACCAATCAACCACAGGATGGCAGTATTTCACAGATTTTGACCCAACGGTAGAGTAGAAACATACTAAAGCTAAATAAACTCCCGTCCCTGATCAGTGTAAATAACTTCATATCCTCTGAGAAATTGACTTGAAATCTACATGGTGTCATTGACTAGGCCATATTCATGTTATTTAGCTTTCTTTAATGAACCAAGATATTATCAACGTTATCTGGCCAATTCTATGATCTTCTGGGGCACACCCTGATATGTGTGTACTGTATGTCTTTAGAGATGACGATGACATCAATGACGTGGCGTCCATGGCGGGGGTAAACCTGAACGAGGAAAACGCCCGCATCATGGCCACCAACTCTGAGCTGGTGGGCACCAAGATCCGCTCCTGTAAGGACGAGGCCTTCCTCCCGCCAGGTCTGCTGCACAGACGCATCATGGAGGCTGGTAGGTCATACCAGATGAGAGGCACTTGTTTACTTACCTTCATGGATTTGAAAGGAAATGACTGGTGTAAGACACAAGCAAAGTAGTGGAGCTCGGCCCTGATGTCTGTCGATCATCAATAAATGACTGGCCACACCTTGCCATTCCACCCCAGATAATGGCACTGATTGGCTGTCCCAATATAGTGCGCCTTTAACCCCAGTTGATGTCTTTTCTCTCAGCCAAGAGGTTTGGGGTGACCGAGGTCCCAGCTGAGACAGTGAACTACATCTCCCATGCTACCCAGGCCAGGCTGAGATCCATGCTGGAGAAAGTGTCCACTATCGCCCAGCACCGCACCGACGGGGGCAAGGTAAGAGCAGGGAGTGTAGGGGTTGTCATGAACAGAAGTACATAAACCGTACATGAATAACACACACAACGTATGAACAACAACATGAGCAGTACACAAACTACATAAACACCATCGTTCCTGTCCCTTCTGTCTTTCACTCTCCCTCTCTTTCACTCTCCCTCTCTCCCCTCTCTTTCACTCTCCCTCTCCCCTCTCACTTTCTCTACCCTCTCGCTTTCTCTCCCTCTCTCCCCTCTCGCTGTCTCCCCTCGCTTTCTCTCGCTTTCTCTCCCTCTCTCCCCTCTCACTTTCTCTCCCTTCTCTCCCCCTCGCTTTCTCTCCTCTCTCCCCTCTCGCTTTCTCTCCCGCTCTCCCCTCTCCTTTCTCTCCCTCTCGCTTTCTCTCCCTCTCTCGCTTTCTCTCCCTCTCTCCCCTCTCGCTCTGCTCTCCGCTTCTCTCCCCTCCCTCTTTTCTCTCCCCTCTCTCCCCTCCGCTTTCTCTCCCTCTCTTCCCTCTCGCTTTCTCTCCCTCTCCCTCTCCCTCTCGCTTTCTCTCCTCTCTCTCCCTCTCGCTTTCTCTCCTCTTCCCCTCTCGCTTTCTCTTCTTCTCTCCCTCTCACTTTCTCTCCCTCCTCCGCTTTCTCTCCCCTCTCGCTCTCTCACTTTCTCTCCCTCTCTCGCTTTCTCCCCTCTCGCTCTCTCTCCCTCTCGCTCTCTCCCTTCTCCCCTCTCGCTTTTCTCTCCCCTCTCGCTTCTTCCTCTCGCTTTCTCTCCCCTTCTCGCTTTCTCTCCCTCTCTCCATCTCTCTTTCTCTCCCTCTCATTCCCTTCGCTTTCTCTCTCCTCTCTTTCACTCTCCCTCTCTCCACTCTCGCTTTCACTCTCCCCTCTCTCCTGTCCCTTCCTTCTCTCTGCAGGATGAGGAATGGTATGAGCCGTCGACAGACGTCAGGGCCCAGCTCCGCTTTTTTGAGCAGCTGGAAAGGATGGAGAAACAGAGGAAGGACGAACAGGAGAGAGAGGTCCTACTCAAGGCTGCCAAGGTACCTACAGAACAGAGTAGCGTTCAGTAGAGACAGACCACCACCTGACTACATGCACACTGGCTCTAGGTCATTACCACTTTACTGCATTACCCCAAATCACAAGTTGAACTCGAAGTGCCTGTTAATAGCTGCACTATTTTGAGTTGAGCAACAAAAGTGTGTGTGTGTGTACACTTGATCTTGTGTGTGCTTGCATTTGTGTGTGTCCACCCCAWGGGAAGGATGTGACACCTGAAAACAGAGGTAATTAGTGGAGTTTGAACAGAGCCCACCTTCACTGGGGTGTACACACACTCACACTCAAATCTGAAGATTATCTGCACAGTATGTTTGTTAGCACTATTTTTCCTAAGAGTAATTAGCTATCTAGAACCTTAAAGGCTGTCCCCATAGGATAACCTTTTGAAGAACCCTTTTGGGTTCCAGGTAGAACCCTTTCTACATATGATTCTACATGGAACACAAAAGGATACTGACTGGAACCAAAAAGGATTCTGCTATGGGAACAGCCGAATAACCCTTTTTTATAAGAGTGTAGCCAGACAGTTTTAGTGGAATGATTTTTCAATTTAACAGCCAATATGCCAACGTTCCATACAACATCCACAGCCATACACTGGCTGAAATCAGTTGATGATAGGACTTAGACAAGTTGTAAATGCAACAGGTACTGATAATAACACTCGCAGCTTCCCAAGAAAACAAAAACATGTAGACATTGATGGACTGTTTACATATATTTTAGAGGATATTTATATAGAAAATTGGTATAAAACCTGCATGAACTGTATATTTTGACAATGTTTTATGTTGTAAATAATTCCATTACACTTTCTGATATATCACATGCCTTTTATTTTCCTCCATAAGTAAAAGCAGGAAATGCATTACCTACGCCTCTGCTGCCGATCATTCCAATTAGGCTGGTTTGGATGTCTCCCTGACCCAAAATGGCTGATATTATGATTCTGGAACTTTGAGGGTTTATGACATTTAGTAATTGAATAGGATCTCTATGGTTATA
This sequence comes from Salvelinus sp. IW2-2015, assembly GCF_002910315.2. Classification (NCBI taxonomy): domain Eukaryota; kingdom Metazoa; phylum Chordata; class Actinopteri; order Salmoniformes; family Salmonidae; genus Salvelinus; species Salvelinus sp. IW2-2015. The sequence goes on from NC_036842.1 coordinate 85,718,747, forward strand.
TCATAGTTACTATTATGAGTTGTTGTTCATTCAGGCTGGATGTAGCTTGTGGTTAAAGGGATAGTTCACCCAAATTACAATATTACATATTGGTTTCCATACACTAATCAGTCTATGCACACGGTATGACAGCAATCAATGCTTTGGTTCAGTTTCCACAGGGAAACTAAACTTGATTTATTTTCCCTGGAACTGATTCCACATGATAACATTTTAGCATTTGTGGCACATCCCATTCAAGTCATGGGACCAATATTATGAGCAATTTTCAAGCATGTCCAAATCATCCCGAAGTATCTAAAATCAATTGTGAAGCTCAACAAAGTCACTTATAAATTATTCTGGACATGACGCGCAAAAAATGATATTGGTCCCGTGACTTGAATGGGATTTGTGACACATGCTAAAACGTTAGCATGTGGAAACGGTGCCCTGGAAACTAAACCAAAGCATGAATTTGTCTCATGCCTTATCCATAGACTGCTTACAGTGTAAGGAAACCAATGTGTCATTTTGTAATTTGGATGTACTATGCCTTTTAAACACATTACATTCGGAAAGTATTCAGACCTCTTCACTTTTTTTCACATTTTGTTACGTTACAGCCTTATTCTGAAATGGATTAAAAATATATATATATTTAATCCTAATGAATTTACACACAACACCCCATAATGACAAAGCGAAAATAAGTTTTTAGACCGTTTTGCAAATGTATTAAAAATAAAAAACAGAAAATACCTTATTTATATAAGTATACAGACCCTTTGCTATGAGATTTGAAATTGAGCTCAGGTGCATCCTGTTTCCATTGATCATCCTTAAGATGTTTCTACAACTTGACTGGAGTCCACCTGTGGTAAATTCAATTGATTGGACATGATTTGGAAGAGAACACACCTGTCTATATAAGGAAAAACCAGGCCATCTGGTAGAAGGAATTGTCCGTATAGCTCCGAGACAGGATTGTATCGAGGCACAAAACATTTCTGCAGTATTGAAGGTCTCCAAGAACAGTGGCCTCCATCATTCTTAAATGGAAGAAGTTTGGAACCACCAAGACTCTTCCTAGAGCTGGCTGCCCGGCCAAACTGAGCAATCGGAGGAGAAGGGATAGGATCAGGGAGGTGACCAAGAACCCGATGGTCACTGACTGAGCTCCAGAGTTCCTCTGTGGAGATGGGAGAACCTTTCAGAAGGACAACCGTCTCTGCAGCACTCCACCAATCAGGCCTTTATGGTAGAGTGGCCAGACGGAAGCCACTCCTCAGTAAAAGGCACCCAAAGACTCTCAGACTATGAGAAACAAGATTCTCTGGTCTGAAACCAAGATTATACTCTTTGGCCTGAATGCCAAGCGTCAAGTCTGGAGGAAACCTGGCACCATCCCTATGGCGAAGCATGGTGGTGGCAGTATCATGTCGTGGAGATGTTTTTCAGTGGCAGGGAATGGGAGTCAGGATCAAGGGAAAGTTGAGCAGAGCAAAATACAGAGAGATCCTTGATGAAAACCTGCTCCAGAGCACTCAGGACTTCAGACTGAAATGAAGGTTCACCTACGAACAGGACAACGACCCTAAGCACACAGCCAAGACAACYCAGGAGTGGCTTTGAGACATGTCTCTGAATGTCCTTGAGTGGCCAAGCCAGAGCCCGAACTTGAACCCGATCGAACTTCTCTGGAGAGACCTGAAAATAGCTGTGCAGCGACGCTCCCTATCCAACCTGGCAGAGCTTGAGAGAKTCTGCAGAGAAGAATGGGAGAAACTCCCCAAATACAGGTGTGCCAAGCTTGTGGCATCATACCCAAGAAGACTCAAGGCTGTAATCGCTGCCAAAAGGTGCTTCAACAAAGTACTGAGTACAGGGTCTGAATACTTATGTCAATTTCAATGTTTCATTTTTAATACATTTGCAATTTTAAAAAATTGCTTTGTCATTATGGGGTTGTGTGTGTGTGTGTGTGTGTGTGTAGATTTTTTTGTAAAAAAATAATTTTATCAATTTTAGAATAAGGCATAACATAACAAAATGTGGAAAAAGTCAAGGGGTCTGAATACTTTCCGAAATGCACTGTAAATGCTATAATAAGCACTGGTTTCTGACTATAACATTGTCTTAAGCTATCGCCCCGATATCTCTCTCGTAACAGAGTATGTACCTTTTTTGTCTCTCTAACCTGTTTTTCTCTCTCTACTCTATAGAGTCGCGCCAGACAGGAGGACCCAGAACAAGCTCGGTTGAAGGCGAAAGCTAAGGAGGTAATTGCTTCATTTTTTTAAAGCAATTGACATATTATTAATGTCCATGTACAATATAAAAAAACGATGTAGTCCATTATCAGCTACAGACTGGTATGCAAGAACTTCCCACCAAAATACACAAATTCTCCATATAGTCCTACTACCTTCCCAACCATGCCACTATTTGAAGCTAGCTCCCCCGTATTATAGCTCTGCCTTGGGCTACACTGTCTGTCTGGACAGTGCCTCACCACTACCAGCCAGAGTGGGTACTGAGGTCAGAGAGCATTATCCATAAAGATCTGGACAGGGGAGCCTAGGTCAGGACATGTTCAATCATTCTGAACATTATAGTGCATTGTAAAAGTGCATTGTAAAAGTTGCCTAATCAATATTTTGTTTTGCTGAATCATTTGTGTTCGTGCTGGGCTGGAACAAAGATGTACAAGCCCAGTCGCTCCCCAGGAAGAGGGTTGGCCACCCCTGGTTTAACGCCTAGTGGGCCAAAAACCAAAACACCTCTGGCTTTTATTATCTCTAATTGGGGACTAATTCAGGTGAATGGACTCCCTGTCCAATCAATCGTATTGACTCTACGCTTCTTTATTCCACGTGTAACTCTGTGTTGTTGTTTGTGTCGCACTGCTTTGTTTTATCTTGGCCAGGTCGCAGTTGTAAATGAGAACTTGTTCTCAACTAGCTTACCTGGTTAAATAAAGGTGAAATCAAAAATCACAAAAATCTGTGACATGAATAAATCATTACTACTAACAGGTAGGAATAACCATCAGTCCTTGGGCCCTCCAGGCCTCTGGCCTGTGTGATAGACTAGTTTCAGAAAGTGTGATGAAGTGCCTTTACCACTTCATCAAGCAGGCAGACAGGCAGGCAAGGACCTGACCTGAAGCAACCTTGGCTAGACCTACAGAGCCCCACTCTCTGCCTTGTGACCTCATAATGCCTGAAGATACAATGCTCCTTTCACACACACGCTAGCCTGCTTCAGGCTGTTGGCCTCTGCTTCACCTTGACCTCCAGGGTCAGGTCACAGGTCACTGTACTTTGTCACCAGGGTGTGCGTACCATGTGCAGCACCTCTTTCAATTAGCATTACAGTGTCTTAATGAGGACGTCAACATTGCCTTGAATTATGTCTCCTATTGATTAGTCTCCTATTGGTTAGTCTCCTATTGATTAGTCTCCTCAACACATCTTTCCCCCTCCTCTTCTCTTCTCCTCCCAGTCTCCTCCTTTGGCGCGGGCTGCTGTTTTAGCCTAGCAGTTTGTAGGACTGCTGCAGAAGGATTTGTGTTCATGGCAGATAATAATAGTCTGATAATATGCAGCTCTATATGTAGGCCTATTAGATTGTTGAACTGTAGGTCTTTTCAGGGCTCATTATACGGCACCTTCTTGGCACTGTAACTTTCTCCATTCCAGCTTTTATGCTACCAATGATGGATCCTGTTCAGGGTGTAAATCAGACAGGAAAGTATACATGTCTGTGGCTCTCTCTCTCCCTTTCCCCTTTCAGATGCAGCAGGCAGAGCAGGCCCAGATCCGACAGCGTGAAGCCAACCTCACTGCCCTGGCTGCCATCGGGCCCCGTAAGAAACGCAAGATGGACTCGCCAGGGGGCTCCACATCGGGCACAGAGGTAAGGGTCCTAAAATGTGGCAGTAAGAATAGGAACACACATATTCAAAGTTGACAGATATCCTCATTCCCTAATGACTTTCACCACCTGACTTTCCATCACAGTTTAAGAAAACATGATAGTTTAAGTTTGGATAGCTTCGTTCACTCTACTCTGTCATCAGTGCACGCCCCCCCCCCCTTCTATCCAGCAGTGTGAATGTGACCAGAGTTGAGTGAAGGGGGTCAGCGTGGGCCTCTAGGCTTGTTGTTGGTGTCTGCACCGCTCTACCCCCTCCAAGCCCCCCCTCCTCTCACCCCCTCAGGGGAGCCATAGATTTCAGCTCTGCAGAAATAAGCCTGAGGGGGGAACACAGCCCGGGGCGGCTGCAGTATGGGTGCCTCAGTCAKGCCACCTTCCACCCCCACCCACATCCAGCCCAGAGGTATCCCCACAGCGATCCCAGACAAAGGGGGCTCTGTGCGGGGTGAGAGCCACAGATTAGGAGAGGGAYGGAATGCAAGCGAGGGAACATTGTAGGGAAGGGGAGGGTGTAATCATGAACTTTGACAGATGCCTCAGCGTGAAAAGGATGGGGAATTACTAAGCCAAATGAACGTCTAGCAATCTAGTCAGTCAACCAGTTGATAGGTTAGCCAGTCGGTGAGCTAGTCAGGAAGTTGGCTAGTCTTTCAAATCAGTGAGCTGCTTTTGTTGCTAGCTAGTTTGTAATATGGGTATGTTGGACTACAGTCTGTCAGTTAGTCGATAGTTAMCAAGTCAACAAGGTAGTCCCTTGTGGGCTGTTTATTTTTCTACTGTAGCTAATGAGTTAGAAATGCAGAAAGGTTGCCTGGCTCCTTTTATTAGCCGTTCCTCATACATACCCAAACGGCCTGAAGGGCTCGTGCCAGGCTGATGTGTCTATATCTCAACCCTGATCATGCCTGCAGATGGGAGCTAAGGGGGCTGCATGGGGCTCCAACCTCAGGGCAGAGTAGTTACAAAGAAGGCAGCTCAGCGACGAGAAGACAACAAGATGAACAATTATTTGTCATGTTTTTCAAAAAACCCTGATGAAAGCGAAGAGCCAAAACGCATTGGTTTTATCAATAGTTTATCAACTTCCACTGCCCTCCAAGACTTGCTGAATTTCCTATTCACTTCAATGTGCTCCAACTTCCCGTGTGAAAGGGAGTTCCTTGATCAGACCGGTCACAGTTATATCACAAGAGGATCTTTGACCGATTTTAGTCAGAAGAGCAGTGATCTCGTGCTATCCATCATGCTTGATTGGAGTGGGTGATTGTAGCGTCTCGTTGGAGACTCCACTGGGTGTGTAACATTGGGGGCGTTCGTTGTGCCAGTATGGAGTACACACCCTTGGGCATAGGGTGTGTGCGTGTTTTGTGTGCAGGAGGTAACCACGCCTGCAGGCTGTTAAGCTGTATAATGCTCTGATTGTGTTCCTGTATGGACCTGGAGCCTCATTCCTATCCTCTAGTGTCAGCTCTCCCCTCAGGCTCTCAGCACAGAGAAGTAGAATATACACTCAATTTATATAATAGGAACCACCATTGGCTCACAAAACAACCATTGCATACAGTGCCTTCAGAAAGTATTCATAGCCCTTGACTTATTCCACATTTTGTAATGTTACAGCCTGAGTTGTAAATGGATGAAATAGATTTTACACACAATACCCCATAATGATAAAGTAAAAATGTTTTTAGAAATTTTAGCAAATGCATTGAAAATGTATTACAAAGTATTCCCTGAGTAAATACTTTGTAGAAGCACCTTTGGCACCGATTACAGATGAGTGTCTTTGGGTAAGTCTCTAAGAGCTTTGCACACCTGGATTATACAGTATTTGCCCATTATTCTTTTTMTTTTAAAGGGTTGCAATTCCATTGAATTAGGGATAGTTTAACCAAAATATGCCACAAAACCTAGAATTGCCTTATGTGTATCCCACAAAAAAGATTCACTGTTATAAGCTAACTTTTTTGATGAATTTAAGGAAAATTCCCCAAATTCKCGSCCTTAACTTCCCATGGAAAATTTCCTGGAAAGTTCCAACCCTTTGCAACCCTAATTCCAAATAGTCCTAACCCTTTATTTCAGCATACACCACCACAGGGTTATTGGGTTAGGCACTGAGTTCACTAAGACATGTACAATTTCCTCACCCATTCAAACAAGCTTTAGGACATTTCAGGAGTATGCAAAACAATGCATCAATTCAAGCCACGATGTTTGATACTGGCTGTTTTAAAGTGTTGTTTTTAGGTGGTGTAGAATCTTGAGAAAGCTTTTTCGGCGATTTGGAGCCGTAGGCTAAGGGTGTGACCGTTTCCCTCAGGCTGTGTCCACACCTTGTATGAAACTGTGGTGATGCATACACAAGCCTGGGCTGTGAGAGCTGAATTTAAATTTCTCTAGTTAGTAAAACTGCATCGCTTGTTCCCTGCCTGCATTACTATTGCTTGAGCCTACTTGTTTTGATACACATTGCCAACACCAACATTTTAAGTAAATGAAAACAACCCTAAATCACTTACTTGTAGATGTAACTTTTTTAATGTCGTCCCTTTGTCCTCAGGTTGCTTCGGGTTCAGGGGATGGCTCTTCCACAGCTGCCTCCTCCCGTCAACAGSTCCGTCAGCGGATCACGCGAGTCAACCTCAGGGACTTTATCTTCTGCCTGGAGCAGGAGAGGGCCACATCCAGGTCCTTATTGCTTTATAAGGCTCTCCTGAAGTAGTGAAGTCCCCCAGGGTTCAGTACTCAGCACATTACAAATCCTTACGGTTCTTCACAGCTCTCCTAAAGTATGACGTCCTACAGGGTTTAGTACTCAGCCGGCCCGTTATAAATCCATAAGGTTCTCTAGTCGACCCAATACAAATCTTTACTGTTCTACACAACTCTCCTGAAGTAGGGCGTCCACAATGGTTCTGTACTCGACCTGATGCAAATCCTTACTACTCGATAAGGCTCTCCTAACATAGGGGTAACACAGGGCTCTGTACTGTGCCCATAACACATTTGCGATAAGTAAAGTTTCCCCTTTGCCCCCATCTCTACACATGCCTTCATTCCCATACCACATTATCATATAGCCCCCCATCTCTACACACACCCTCATTCCCATACCACATTATCATATAACCCCCCCGTCTCTACACACACCCTCATTCCCATACCACACTATCATATATCACCCCCCATCTCTACACACACCCTCATTCCCATACCACACTATCATATATCACCCCCCATCTCTACACACACCCTCATTCCCATACCACACTATCATATATCACCCCTTGCATCTGAAGCTAAGCAACCCCACACCACCCTAACCCAGTTGCTCCCAGATCATACTGCCCCTTAGGACAGGTACACTGGCTACTCTTTCACTTGGCCACATCCTTGTTTTTACATCACGTCTCGTCTCATTCACTATCTGTGTGCTTTACAACGCTGAGAGCCTAGAAGCTGGCAGGTGGGCACACAACGCCATTTTTTTTTACCATGACTCCTATGTACCTCGATGCCTTGAGTCTCTGTCCCAATTTGTTGCGTCGTTCTCAAACAACCTACAGTAGTAATATTTATGTCGGGGTCCTTGCTATTTAAGCCTAATGACTCCCCACTAAGGATGTTACATCACATCATATATAGACTTGGACCAACAGGATTGTTTGGTCACCGTGGTCAGGATCTGTGCTCTCCAGGGGCCTTATTTATCAACTGTGCGTACATTTCTTACTAAATTCTGGCATACCTGGAGATTGTAGGATTTCTGGCATACTTGGAGATTGATAAATCCCACAAACTGTCCCATGCAACATATACGCATGTTTTCAGTGATAAATCAGAACCAAATGACGTAATATTTTTTTAACAAAAACGCCCTCATTAACTGTATGATTTGGAAATGTTGGAACTGGGCCATGTCCTTTTCTAAAAGAAAGCTGAATAGCGAATTATATTACATTTTTGTAGAGGTGTGGGCAGAGTGTTTTAATCTTTTGCAGAGACATTCAACAACAACAAAAAATGCATTCTGCCTATTGCGAGTACCAAACACTGGTCGTGCATTCTGCAAGATTGATTGTCTATTGAACAATTTAAAAGTAAATGTTGCCTACAGCCCACACGAATTGTTGTTCAATATTTTGTTTATCAATACATGATTGTGTTTCTGAGATGAAATAGGCTATTATATCGCGCTCCTATCACACAGCAATACTGTAGACTACCCATACTGTCATAGGCTACCAGCCTATTTGCTTTTGAGCATGGTTGGCTATTGAATGAGCAATGAATAAATGGTAGCCATTATTATAATTCCTGTGCATCAAACACCTCAATTTCCCCCAAAATAACAATCTTTGCTTGCAATACAGTTGAATGACCATTAGAAGGTGTACCTACGCATGGTCTGAGATTTGCGTGGAGATGCACTTAAATACCAACCTTTGTGGGAAAACTGGCGCACACAATGTTTAGTCATTTTTCTGTGCGCACACACCTTTGATAAATGAGGCCCCAGGTCAAAACCTACAAACACTGATCTGCGTTATGTACGTTGTACGTTTTCCCCAACATATTGAAGAGGAAGGAACCATTTCAAAATTAAAGATAATGTTTGCATTTTATGTTCTGGGCAAGTACTGAGTTTGGGGGGAAAAATAACTCATATTGTAACATGTTTTAAAGGTAGACTCAGCGATATGACGTAGATGCAGAAAGTGAACGGCAGTGGGTCAATTTCCTCAACAACTAAGAGCGTTGAAGCGTGAGGCTCAACTTCTCCACTGTTTTGGTCCCTCAGCTACCATGCTTTGAACAGCGTGAAGCGAACCCGTGCACATGCGCAGATATTGTATGACTGCATCTTGCTCATCTCAATATCTGCTGCTCGTGGCAAGATCATTTCTCTGAGTCTACCTTTTAATTTACCGAACCATAAGGTGAATGTTGAAGAGAATCCTATTGTTTTGATAGTGGTCAGATAAATGTACCAGGAAGTACTGTGATGCCTGCTATTTAAACACAACAAGTATACATACTAGTTCCAGACCTGGGTCCAATACTTTCAAATATGAAATATGAGCTCGATTTAGATTGCATGGTACAACAGAACCTATGGAATAGTCCCATTATAGTCCCAAACGCCAAGCTAAATCAAGCCCACCTTAATTACTTTCAYGTATTTGACCTAGGTTTGGCTGGTATACATGGTACTTTAGGGTTCCTATTACTATTGGCAGAATAGTGAAACATCTTAAGGTTTTTGTTTTTTTGTGTGTTAAAAAAAAATTGTGCGCCTATTCTAATATTCTATTCAATGGTTCATACATAAACTAATCTCTCCTATTGTAGGATCCATTTAAAGATATAAGTATCATTATTCAGAATCAACCTCATCACAGAACACAGGGAGCTGGCTCTCTTATACACTCACTCAGGCTAATCAACAATTTTAATGAAGATGACAATTAACAATGCGGTCATAATATTGAGCACCATTCCTATATAGTTTTCTCAAGACCTTAAATTCCATCCGGGACTTTTTAATCAACTGAAAAGTCCATCACTTGCAGAAGTTGCAACACCGCTTAACAATATCTTTTGAGTGATTGACTTTTAATGCTGATGATCAACATCAAAATGTCAATCTGTCACGGTGATCTGTCAAGTATTTTTTTATAATGCTAATGGCATACTACTGCTTCCTTATTTTTMGGGGGGTCAAAGGCCCTTTTTCAGTTTGACTTTGAAATAACTGTCCATTAAAGGTTTTTAATGCTTTAAATGTATTTTTTACTGTAACATGCATTTGTTTATATAGTGCATAGTTCTAATTGATAAATGAAATAAAGCTGTGGTGTATGTATATTCAAGTTTAGAGTCTGGGTCTTAAGCACCCAGCTACTGTATTATGTGTTGAAGGACACATTTTTGTGACTATTTATATTTCCTACTGTCTGTGCATTCAAACCTGACGCATTTCAGGTGATGCAATTTTAGTATTGTTTGTACCTTTGCAAAAAAACAATAATAAAGAAAGTGATTGAAAAGCACAAATATCCTAATTTCTTTGATGGTGTGTGCCAGGTTGAGTTTGGCTTATTGTGGTTTTATTGATCCCGGCAACACAGAACCAAAATGTCCCAGCTATTTGTCTGTCCACGAGAGATTACGGTCTTATACAAAACGAACAGCATTCCGAGACCGTTATCTTTTTGTCAATACGACTTTACAAATGGAAAAGATGTTGACTTACCGTAAGCAAACACATATCCTAAATATTATTTGAAATTGCAGTTATAAAAAATCTTGATTATGTGCACTTCATCGCTATATTGTCACATACAAAATCTACATTTTTCACAAATATATTTATCATGAAAGTTATATATATATATAAAAAAAGACCCCATATTGTCCATTTAACATTTATTTGTACAAATACCTACACATACAGTATATGACCTATTCAGATTGACCAGTGTAGAAAGTTGTCAAGAAATGCAGCAAACACACAGCCATGTTCTTCCTGTGGCAGAGCAGGACATGGCCATTTTTGGCTGTGTTTACACAGGCAGCTCAATTCTGATCTTTTGACATTTATTGGTCTTTTGACCAATCAGATCGAATCTTTTTCAATAATTGGGCAAATATCAGAATTGGGCTACCGGTATAAACGCAGACAATGTCTCTGAACTGGAGGTCATCTGGCATACCAGTAGACCCATCCTTAGGCTTGAACAGGAGTCCCCAGTGAAACCTAAGCTGGACCTGAGCACCATATTACTGGAGCTATTTCCTTGTTCCTGCTAGTTGTCAATAGCCCAGAGGTGACTGACCGTTTCCCTTGGAAACAGCAGCAGAAAGAGTTCCGTAGACTTTGAGTCTCAATAGAATCACAACCTTCTCACATCTCGCTTGCCCAATAAACAMTGCCATTGGCACATGATATTCCCAAGCATAAAGAGTCCTCCTTCAGTGTTTTGTGTAGATAGGACCTGGAGATGAGCACCGGGATTGTTGAACATCTTATCTCAGGGGTCCCTCTGTTCCTCCTGACCTAGTCCAGAGGCTCCTGTTTGATCCGGATAGTGGTGGTGGTGCCGATGGACTGACCCCTGTGGAGCTCGCGACACAAGACGTACTCGCTGAACTGGGAGGAGTCAACTCCGCCACCACACGACGCCCTCATGCTGAAGCCCTTCTGGAACAACCTCTCCAGAACCTACAGGGAGCACAGGACAGACAGACAGACAGGAGCTTTTGACATTAGTTAATCAGAACTATTTGTATAGTACTTTCAATATAGGTAACAAAGGGGTTCACTTCATAAAATAAAAGTACAAACCAAGAAACAAATACAGGAGGAAGGACAATTAAAATCATTGCAATCATACATTACAAGTATCTTTATAAAAGTGTGTCTTCAACAGGGATTTAAAAACAGGCACTGAATCTATAAGCCTGATCTCCCCTGGAAGACCATTCCAAAGTTCAGGGGCCCTAATTGCAAATGCCTGGTCTCCTTTCATTTTCAACCTAGACTATGGTATGGTCAACAGTGCCAGAGGATCTCAGGCTGCATAGTTATAGTGCGGTGTACMCTATTGTTATACCCTCTTCCTTATACGTATGACGGATTTGACCTAGAACTACACAGCACCTGAACTTAGTTGAGCCGACAGCACTCAAAGATAAGCTTTGAGTTTAGAACTGGGTCTGCAAAGTGACTGGAGTGAGTCTATCTGCCATGTTACTGAGATGAATTTGAGTCTTCAGCATTACTGGATGACCTGATCTGCTCTGCAGTGTAACATAACAGAGCTGACCTGGAAGGAACCACATCATAACAGAGTTGACCTGGAAGGAACCACATAACAGAGTTGACCTGGACTGGAAGGAACCACATCATAACAAAGTTGACCTGGAAAGAACACCACTATACAGAGTTGACCTGTAAGGAACCACATCATAACAGAGTTGACCTGGAAGACCACTAACAGATTGACCTGGAAGAACGCACATCATAACGAGATGACTGAGAAAGAACCACATTCAAAAGATTGACCTTGGAGACGAACCACATCATAACAAGTTAGACCTGAGAAGACACACATAACAGAGTTGACCTGTAAGGAACCACATCATACAAAGTTGACCTGGAAGGAACCACATAACAGAGTTACCTTGAAGAACCACATCATAACAGAGTTGACCTGGAGGACCACATCATAAAGTTGACCTGGAAGACACCACATAACAGAGTTGACCTGGAGGACCACATAACACGCTGACATGGAAGACACCACATCATAATAGAGTTGACCTGGAGGAACCACATAACAGAGTTGACCTGGAAGGAACCACATCATAACCGATTCACCTGGAGGAACACATCATAAACAGATTCACCGGAGAACCACAATCATAACGAGTTACCTGGAAGGAACCACATAACAGAGTTCACCTGGAAGGAACCACATAACAGAGTTGACTAGGAAGGAACACAATACACAGAGTTGACCTGGAAGGAACCACATAACAGAGTTGACCTGGAAGAACCCACGATCATAAAAAAGTTACCCGAGCAACCACATAAACAGAGTTACCTGAAAGGAACACATCATAACAAAGTTGACCTGAAGGAACCACAATAACAGAGTGACCTGGAAGGAACCACATCATAACAGAGTGACCTGAAGGAACACCAATCATAACGAGGACCTGGAAGGAACCACATCATAACAAAGTTACCGAAGACACCATAAGAGATGACGAAAAACCAATCATAACAAAGTTGACCTGGAAGGAACCACATAACAAAGTTACCTGGAAGGAACCACAAACGATATAGCCTGCATGAACACATCATAACAGAGTTGACCTGGAAGAACCAATCATAACGAGTCACCTGGAAGGACCACTCATAACGAGTTCACCTGGAAGGAACCACATAACAGAGTTGACCTGGAAGAGAACCACATAACAGAGTTGACCTGGAAGAACCACATCATAACAGCACGACCTGGAAGACACACATCATAACAGAGTTGAGTGAAGAACACACATACGGGACTGAAGGAACCACATCATAACGAGTTCACCTGGAAGGAACCACATCATAACGCGTTCACCTGGAAGGAACCACATAAAGAGTTGACCTGGAAGGAACCACATAAACAGAGTTGACCTGGAAGACACCACATAACAGAGTTGACCTGGAAGGAACCACATAAACCAGCGCTGACATGGAAACACCACATCATAATGAGTTGACCTGGAAGGAACACATAACAAGATGACCTGGACAGAACCACATCAAAGCCGAATTCACCTGGAAGGAACCACATAACAGAGTTGACCTGGAAGGAACCACATAACAGAGTTGACCTGGAAGGAACCACATCATAACAGCGCTGACCTATGGAACTACATTACCGTCCATACCTGAACTGAGTTGAGCCTGCAGTAGCCATTGAGCGGAAACCGAATAACATGTGTGGGGTCCTGGTTCCAGCCGGCGTTCACCGAGTTACACATGACGTCTCCGGTCTCGGGGAAGATCTCCTCAATGAGCACCTTCTCCCCGCTGAGGGCAATTCTCTCACCCAGGTCAGGGGTCACTCGGACCACCAGGCACTCGCAGGGCCGGCTCTTCTGGCCCTCCCGCTCTGTCAGCCAGCGCTCCAGCTCGCGGACCATGGGTGTCAGCTGGTAGTAGCGAGCCTCCTCGTATAGCTGGGGGAAGTCCTGCCATAGTAGAAACAAACACATACTGTTGAAGCAAGGATACACACTGTACACACAACACACGCATGCACACATACGCAAGAAAGCATAGACACACCGACAAACACACACACTAATGTTCATAAACAAACTGACATGGGTACAGCCTGGATGTCTGCCAGATGTGGTTATTTGTCAGCCAACTGCTTTGTCATTGTCCGGATAGATAAACGTGTTTAACTTGATAACAACAAAGGATTTAACTAATAGACTGCCTGGAATCAAAGCTAATTTAACTATAATACACACACAGGGTTTGAATTTCAGGATGCCCAGAGGTGTTGGGCACTATTGTAATATATTAGTGCATTCAAAGTATTAAACATATCAGTAACACTTTACTTGAAGAGAACCTAAGGACGGCATAACACAATTACAACTCACACAGATGGCATCCCCAGCCGCGTCCTCAGAGCATGCGCAGACCAGCTGGCTGGTGTGTTTACGGACATATTCAATCAATCCTTATCCCAGTCTGCTGTTCCCACATGCTTCAAGATGGCCACCATTGTTCCTGTTCCCAAGAAAGCTAAGGTAACTGAGCTAAATGACTACCGCCCCGTAGCACTCACTTCTGTCATCATGAAGTGCTTTGAGAGACTAGTCAAGGACCATATCACCTCCACCCTACCTGACACCCTAGACCCACTCCAATTTGCTTACCGCCCCAATTGGTCCACAGACGACGCAATCGCAATCACACTGCACACTGCCCTAACCCATCTGGACAAGAGGAATACCTATGTAAGAATGCTGTTCATCGACTACAGCTCAGCATTTAACACCATAGTACTCTCCAAACTCGTCATTAAGCTCGAGACCCTGGGTCTCGACCCCGCACTGTGCAACTGGGTGCTGGACTTCCTGACGGGCCGCCCCCAGGTGGTGAGGGAAGGTAACAACATCTCCACCCCGCTGATCCTCAACACTGGGGCCCCACAAGGGTGTGTTCTCAGCCCTCTCCTGTACTCCCTGTTCACCCACGACTGCGTGGCCATGCACGCCTCAAACTCAATCATCAAGTTTGCAGACGACACTACAGTGGTAGGCTTGATTACCAACAACGACAAGACAGCTTATAGGGAGGAGGTGAGGGACCTCGGAGTGTGGTGTCAGGAAAATAACCTCACACTCAATGTCAACAAAACAAAGGAGATGATCGTGGACTTCAGGAAACAGCAGAGGGAGCAGCCCCTATCCACATCGACGGGACAGTAGTGGAGAGGGTGGAAAGTTTTAAGTTCCTTGGCGTACACATCACTGACAAACTGAAATGGTCCAACCACACAGACAGTGTGGTGAATAAGGCGCAGCAACACCTCTTCAACCCCAGGAGGCTGAAGAAATGTGGCTTGTCACCAAAAACACTCACAAACTTTTACAGATGCACAATCGAGAGCATCCTATCGGGCTGTATCACCGCCTGGTCTGGCAACTGCTCCGCCCATAACCGTAAGGCTCTCCAGAGGGTAGTGAGGTCTGCACAACGCATCACCGTGGGCAAACTACCTGCCCTCCAGGACACCTACACCACCCGATGTCACAGGAAGGCCAAAAAGATCATCAAGGACAACAACCACCCGAGCCACTGCCTGTTCACTGCCTGCTATCATCCAGAAGGCGAGGTCAGTACAGGTGCATCAAAGCGGGGACCGAGAGACTGAAAAACAGCTTCCATCTCAAGGCCATCAGACTGTTAAACAGCCATCACTAACATTGAGTGGCTGCTGCCAACATACTGACTCAACTCTAGCCACTTTAATAATGGAAAAATGTATGTATTAAATGTATCACTAGCCACTTTAAACAAAGCCACTTTATATAATGTTTACATACCCTACATTACTCATCTCATATGTATATACTGCACTCTATACCATCTACTGCATCTTGCCTATGCCGTTCGGCCATCACTCATTCATATATTTATTTATATGTACATATTCTTATTCATTCCTTTACACTTGTGTGTATAAGGTAGTTGTTGTGAAATTGTTAGGTCAGAATACTTGTTAGATATCACTGCATGGTCGGAACTAGAAGCACAAGCATTTCGCTACACTCGCATTAACATCTGCTAACCATGTGTATGTGACAAATAAAATTTGATTTGATTTGAAGTACATACGTATTTCCTTCTGTTGAATGTATGTGATGGATTCATTTATACCAAATGTTTATCTCCACCCAGAAATCACATCTGTACATCTCACCCCCCCCCTGTCTTTTCCCCTTGCATGCTCAATATTATGATACTATTGCAGCACACACGCACASACACACGGCAACCGGTATCGGCAACCGGTATCGATGCACCAAGTCTGGAACCAACAGGACCCTGAACAGCTTCTACCCCCCAGCCATAAGACTGCTAAATAGTTAGTTAAATAGTTAACCAATAGCTACCCGGACTATCTGCATTGACCCTTTTTACACTAATCTCTTTAGACTCATCACATTTGATTTGACACACACACACACACACAGCAGACACTTCTGTTCACAACTACTGCGTGAGAGATAAAGAGAGAGCTGCTTATTTTTCCCTCTACATTTGCTCCAAACTGCTTCTGACATCAGGCATACACAGAGCTGCTACCCCCTCAGGCTCCTTTCTGTATCAAAGCCTGCCTCCTTAGCTCCCCTCCCTTCATAGGCTTGAAGCGAGGGATAGATGTGTTTTATAAAAAGAGGGCTCTATCTGCAGGGCACTTTAGTCATCCTGGGCAAAGCACAGAATAACACAGCTACACTAACTACAGAGAGAGAGAGATGAGTGAGATGCCAGATACACAACCACACACACATATGTAAGCACTCCTGCATACACACACACACACACACACACACACACACACACACACACACACACACACACACACACACACACCTGTCTCTTATACACATCTAGATGTGTATAAGAGAACACACACACACACACACACACACACACACACACACACACACACACACACACACACACACACACACACACACACACACACACACACACACACACATCAATTTAGCAAAAAACACAGTGTCCCTGCTTCCAGCCATGCAGAATCGACCCCTGTAGGAGCCCAGGGCGAAATGGAGACCTGATTAAAGTGTCAGAAAGCTACAGTTTACACACACTGAGCGCTTATAGAGGTACACAGTGATAGAATGAAGATAAAGATGTGTTTCTGGGCACAGCAGGATAATTGTATGACTTTACAGTCATGTTTGCATTTACCTAACCATCCTGAAATCTCTGTGAGAGATACTATGTTTGTAATTGTTTGTATGTGTGGAAATGAGGTGCCTCTGGTTCAGAGACTGTGTTAGCCCGCTGAACAACAGCCTAGGCATTAGCTCAAAAAAATAACAAGTCTTCATGGCTATTGCAAGTTATCTTATTAAGCGAGCATAGTTCAACCAAACCACCTTTGTTAGACATACAGTACATAATGTCATGTATTATGTTACTCTTTGAGATGTGAGCTGTAAGAGAGCTGTCCTGTAGTGTGTACTGTACCTTGAAGTCCTCTGGGAGCAGTAGTTTGCAGGTCCTGAGGAAGCTGAGAATGTATCTGAATATGTCTCCATCCCTGTCGATGAAGTAGTGCTGCTTCAAACTGTCCAGTACAATGGGCTCTGTTCCATTAAACAGACGACTGATTCTGGAGAACAGAAAAAGACAATGGTTGAGAGCTCTAAATTCATACTTTGAATCAAGTAGTACTTGAAGTATGTTTAGAGAACTGTAAAACTTGTTTCTAGTGTTTGATCATTACTTACATTGTAGGCAGGAAGTGGGCTACAACTGCATGTTGTTTATTCTAGTATAGAAAATACTAAGGGTTACTACAACTTCTGAATCACATACTCATAATGGGTTATTTACATTTGTCCTCTCTCTCTCTCTCTCCCTCTCCAGAAATCGATGCCAACTACTTTCTATAAGCCCAGTTACTCATCTTTCTACTTCTCTCCTCTCTGCCTGAGGTGGTCCTCTACTCTTCCAGCAGGAGTGTCACCTCACAGCTCCAGGCTGCTCAGCCTTCTCTCTCTCTGCCTTCTCCACTCTTTCTTTGTCCTCCAAAAAGCAATTAAAATCTACCCTTTCTTTTCTCTCCAGCCTTTTCTCTCTKTTTTTTGCTAGATCTCTCAAAAATGATCATGGATACCAAAGTTATTGTTTCAACATGATGTTGTGTGGATTTCTATAAGTATTTTAGTAATGTATCAGTCATAATGCAGTGTCAGTATGAAGCTGTCCATGAACTTGTTCTATCGTTCAATAATATGTTATTTCTCATGAAAAAATATGGTGCCATATGCCACGGTGCCAGATGCATCCCGTATTTGTATTTGTATTTATTATGGATCCCCATTAGCTGCCAAAGCAGCAGCTACTCTTCCTGGGGTCCAGCAAAATTAAGGCAGTTTAATTGCCTTACCTAGACTCTGGGTATTTAGTGAGAGCCTGGCGGTGCCAGATGCATCCTGTAATGGCCTTACCTAGACTCTGGGTATTTAGTGAGAGTCCCCAGGCTGCTGGTGTACATGTGTCCTCCCACATCAATGTGGACCGGGGCATTGGCTTTAGTCAGCTGGGCCGGTGATGGGATGCCCTGGGCATTCATTGGAGAAACTGGAGAACGACTCATAGACATCCTGGACATGCTCCTTCCCTCCTACAGCAACACATGGAAACAGATAGTCTTTGTATTAGAAGTGTGTACTGTATCTGCCCTGAGAGTGGTAAAGTGAAAAATAGTGAGATGTCTATTTTTCATTAAAGGCCCAGTGCAGGCAAAAACGTGATTTGCCAGTGTTTTATACATATATTTCCACCTTATGAGGTTGAAATAATACTGTTAAATTGTGAAAATTATGCTAATGCCCTTTTAGTGTAAGAGCTGCTTGAAAAGATTGGCTAAAATTCCAGCCTGTTTTGATGGGATGGAGTTTTGGCCTGCCTGGTGATCACCGGATTAGTTAATAGACCAACAGGAAAGACCATTCCAAACCTCTCTGCCAATAACAGCTAGTTTTCAGTTTTCCCCTCCCCACTCAGACCTCTCCCAGAGAGTCCTAGTAAAATTCTTGCTTGAGAAATTGCTCTTTGCTAAGAAGCTATTTTTGTTTCTATCTTTACCATTTTAATTTAAAACAATCGCAGTAAGGTACTTAATTGTTACCTAGAAATGCTTTGATATTGAGATAAAAACGGCTGCATTGGACCTTTAAAGTTAGGCTACTGATGAAGTAATGACATGAAGTAGTAGCAAATGAGGTGCAAGACTGTACAGTAGTTTAGACTATAGTAGGGCAAGCAGCCAATCAAACTGTTTCAGAGATACAATGAGCCTGAACGTTCCCCAATTAACATGAATACAATATTCATGGGCTGCAGACAGTAGTTGAAGTTTCCCACATTGAGGGAACAGAGGGCATTCATGACCCCAGGGCACTGGGCAAAGTGCAGCTTCTGGACAAATTGAAACAACCATCCCCCCACCAAGTCTCTCCATTGTAAAGAGGTTCTTTGAACCATAAAGGTGAACAGGAGGTGAACTTCATTCAGTGTTTTGCCAGGGGCAYGATGCCTGGGGCTGCTGAGCAGAACACACAGAGTCCTCATTTCCAGGGTGTTATCTCCTCTGCTTAGCCAGAAACCAGTATTTTAAGAAATCGATTTAAAAAGAAAAACATTTCATGTTATAAAACCAAAAGGAAACTACATACATTTCACCCATATTTTCCCCATATTCTGAGATGTAATATTCCTTCCTGTATCCATATTATTTCACACATGAATTCAATCAAGAACACATGTATTGAATAGAAAGAGAAACGAATAGCCTATAATAACGTTCTAAAAGCAAGTTTGAGCTTGATATACTCTAGCCTATTCCCCCAAACGCTCTCAATTCTGACAGCACGGCAATAAACTGGTAATAACAATTTTAGGATGTAATTGGGGATTCTATCAGTCACTGAAGTTTGCGTTCTCCTGCGTTACGGTAAAATATAACAAATATGTCACAATCCACTGGTATCCAAATAGGGCTACTGCCGGCTCACTTTTCTTGGTGTYTGGAGTACAAACGTTTGAAAACGTTGTGGTTTAATCAAGGAAAATATACACCAACGCAATGATTTTATAGAGTAGCTGTGGCTTTAAGATTCTACTGTAGTGTCAGACAGACTACATGTTCTCCACCAAATAAAACTACAAATGAAACATATTGCGTCCTTACCTGGGAGGACACGGATACAGAAGACATAGGAATCTCTTCTCCCTTACGGGTTTATCTCTGTTTATGTCAGTTGGGTCGTCGTTTGCTTTATATCCGTCTTTGTCCGAGCCTTGCTTTTTCTGATATGATGAATCCGTCGAGTTTTATGAGAAGAAAGCCAGTCCGTCTCTAAATAAAAGGAGGGCTAGTAGAATTCTTGCCCTGGGCTATTCAAACGCCCGAAGGGCAAGGATTAGGTTACAATAGAGCAGCTTTTTATCTCTCGCCTCAACTCGTTTCAAGATGAAAATTAGATCCCCCGTTTCTTATTTCACAAGTCAATTTGATTTTTCCAAAAATATCGCGGTTTATTTCCAACGGAGAGCGGTCTGGTCTGCTGCACGGGTAACGGTGTTCGGTTCAATCTTGCTCCGTATCAGATTAGTGTCATAATTCACTCAACGGATTTACCAGTGTTAATAACTGGCAGTGTGTATWAAAAAAAACATACATTTAAATTGTTGATACAATATTTACTAAAGTAGGCTACGGTCAATATCAATTAAACTATAAAATGATAGGTTCCGCTCAGAACTGTCGCGCAGATCTTCTCTGTCCTGTAGTATTCTCTTCTCTGGCCCCAATCAGAGGTGTCATGCCCATAGGGGGTAATGGGGCACGTGCCCCCTCAGATTTGTCCTGTTTATAAAATAAGATTTATATATATATATATACACACACACATGAAAACACATATATACACATATATATACACACACATATATATAAATATATAAGATGTGTTTTTTTCTCTGTAATACTACTAGTCACCTATCAATTTTAGGAAGTTGGTTTTAGCCCACATAGGTTCCCAACTTAATTTCTATTTACCAAGAAGCCATTTCAGGCTCTCAATCAAATTAGAGTAGCTAGCTTGTCTAACTATCTTAGCTGGCATGCCTGCTGACATGGTAGACTTTAGAAAAGCAAGCAATAACTAAATGTACTGAATAAGACTAATTTCTTTCAATCCTTTACTCAGATTTGAGCAGAGAAGCATATTTATTTTATTTTTAAAAAGAACCACCAGTGAGGAGGATTCACAGTTCAATAGGTATGCTTAGARATGCAGAAAAATTGAWTTTTTTTTACTTAGAATTAACCACACTCATTACGGCTCTAGATTGCAGGAAAAGCTGTTTCAGGTGTTTGAAAAATGAACAATTGTCCAACTTCTGGACGGGACCACCACCCGGCCATTCTCACATACTTTGTGCCCCATTCGATTTTTTGAGGGCATGACACCCCTGCCCCCAATAGCTAATATTCTAACATCAAACATCCCCCTGGCATTGAAGCCAAATTACATCTATCGTCATGCATTATGCCATTGCAAAAGGCCCCCTTTCAGGTGCCTCCGGTCAAATGCACCATTTCAATTATTGTGCGCTGTTAGATGGAGATGTTTGCCCCAAGCGCTTGCAGGCAGATCCATTTTACTCCTCAAACACAAGCTCAGTTTGGTACGCTATTGGTAACAAAATATAGGCCAATTTTAAATCTGTTGCAATCCATCAAAATTGGTCACAGCATGATCTATCCATATGGTCACCACTTTGTGTTCCATTGCACACAGCATTGCACAGAGAAATTKCAAATGTTTGATTATTTGTGTACTTGTTTGACATTTCACTGCATTGCTTTGAGCTAATAACATAAGCGTTTCGCTGCACCCACTATAACATCTGCTAAACTGTGTACACAACCAATACACTCTGATTTGATTTTGATTTGAGAACCTGTGATGTCCCTTTTTGCATGCTTAGAATATTAATACAATTGATAAAAAACATCTAAACGTATGGGAAATTGATATACAGTACCAGTAAAAAGTTTGGACACACCTACTCATTCCATGGTTTTTCTACTATTTTCAACATTGTAGAATAACTATGAAATAACACATATGGAATCATGTAGTAACCAAAAAGGGTAGTCATCCTTTGCATTGATGACAGCTTTGCACACTCTTGGTCATTTCTCAACCAGCTTCATAAGGTCACCTGGAATGCATTTCAATTAACAGGGGTGCCTTGCTAAAAGTTAATTTGTGGAATTTCTTTCCTTCTTAATGCGTTTGAGCCAATCAGTTKTGTTGTGACAATGTAGGGGTGGTATACAGAAGATAGCCCTATTTGGTTAAAGACTAAGTCCATATTATGGCAAGAACAGCTCAAATAAGCAAAGAGAAACAACAGTCCATTACTTTAAGACATGAAGGTCCCTCAATCTGGAAATTTTCAAGAACTTTGAAAGTTTCTTCAAGTGCAGTCACAAAAACCATTAAGCGCTATGATGAAACTGGCTTTCATGAGGACCGCCACAGGAAAGGAAGACCCAGAGTTACCTCTGCTGCAGAGGATACGTTCATTAGAGTTACCAGCCTCAGAAATTTCAGCCCAAATACATGCTTCACAGAGTTCAAGTAACAGACACATCTCAACATCAACTGTTCTAGAGGAGACTGCGTGAATCAGCCCTTCATGGTCGAATTGCTGCAAAGAAACCACTACTAGTTAAATAAAGGTTAAATAAAAAATACTAAATAATAAAATACGAAAGGGCACCAATAATAATAAGAAGAGACTTGCTTGGGCCAAGAAACACGAGCAATGGACATTAGACCGGTAGAAATCTGTCCTTTGGTCTGATGAGTCCAAATGTGAGATTTTTGGTTCCAACCGCCGTGTCTTTGTGAGACGCAGAGCAAGTGAACAGAGGATCTCCGCATGTGTGGTTCCCACCGTGAAGCATGGAGGAGGTGGTGTGATGGTGCTTTGCTGGTGACACTGTCAGTGATTTATATATAATTCAAGGCACACTTAACCAGCATGGCTACCACAGCCTTCAGCAGCGATACGCCATCCCATCTGGTTTGCACTTAGTGGGGCTATAATTTGTTTTTCAACAGGACAACGACCCAACACACTTTCAGGCTGTGTAAGGGGCTATTTGATCAAGACGAAAAGTGATGGAGTGCTGCATCAGATGACCTGGTCTCCACAATCACCCGACCTCTACCCAATTGAGATGGTTAGCGATGAGTTGGACCGCAGAGTGAAGGAAAAGCAGCCAACAAGTGCTCAGCATATGTGTGAACTGCTTCAAGACTGTTGGAAAAGCATTCCTCATGAAGCTGGTTGAGAGAATGCCAAGAGTGTGCAAAGCTGTCACAATGGCAAAGGGTGGCTACTTTGAAGAATCTCAAATATAAAATATATTTTGATTTGTTTAACAAGTGTTTTGGTTACTACATGATTCCATATGTGTTATTTCATAGTGTTGATGTCTTCACTATTATTCTACAATGTAGAAAATAGTAAAAATAAAGAAAAACTCTTGAATGAGTAGGTGTGTCCAAACTTTTGACTGGTACTGTATACAGCACAGATATGAATTGCTCATATGTTTAGATTTATTGTCAACTAGTTTTTCTCAATTGTATTAATATTCTAAGGATGCATGACAAAACATTTTGAGAGCACACAACAAAATAATGTCTGACATAAAAATGTACCTGAAAAATATACATAGGCTAGCCTAACTGAACCATTTCAAGCATTGCCCAATGCATTTCCTCTCTTATGAAGCTATGGGTGAGAAGGATGGGATGGACATAAAATACATTGCTTTATTAATTTCCAATTTATTTTTACATGAAAGTCATGCGTTCTCTTCATTGGTTTAATCGAACTAGGAAATAGAGCAATCCATACACACAACGTCTGTTCGACACCAAGACTCCAGTGTTAAATCCTGCTCTTCCATTTGTTTTTGCCCCAGGGTGATGCTGTGCATGTGTCTTACTCTGCATTAGTGCAAACCAACAGAAGGACTTGATTCTGTCTCTGTTCCAAATGGCACCCTATTCTCTATATAATGCACTACTTTTGACCAGATCCCATAGGGCTTTGATCAAATGTAGTGCACTATATAGGGAATAGGGTGTCATTTGGGACATACTATTCTCTTTTTTTCTACTTAAAAGAAACCCTGCAGTTAGTTCAATTACATGACGTATGAGAAAGATGTTGTGAATTTACAGATTTAAATAGCTGGCAAAGTCACCCCAGGCACTGGCAGTTCATTTTCTTAATTTATGAATTTTATGCTGAATGTCTGATGTGAGAAGGATGTGGAAAGAGAAGAAACAGATCAGTTGTCTTTATGTCCTAAGAGCTGATGGCTCAAATGAAATATATCTTATCTCATTTCCTATGCGCCAATACAAGGCAGCAGAGTGCCCCCCTCCAGACACTGGGGGGAGGGGGCCTGCAGCCCCCCAGGGCTAGGGTAGTGAGACACGGCTCTATTGTATACTGAACATTTTGAAATGAATTAAAATTGTCATATTTCTGTCACTTCCTTAAACCAGATGTGGAAAAACAACAAATAAATGTTTTGTTGAAATGGCTTGTTAATCATGGTAACGGTGCTTGAAAACCCAAACAAAAATGTACATGTATATTGGCAGTGTTAAGGCTAGGGGATTTAAATAATTTGTCATACAACACTTCTGCACAGACATGTAGAACAATTGTACATMAACTCTTTACACTTAGTGTGATCATCTGTACTGTAACGAGGCCCATACAATTACCCAGAAAACCTCAAACATATGTTTCAATGTACATTACCAACAGATTAAAATATCATGAACCCTCAGATACATCTGGAAGGCCATATGTGATGAACCAAGATATTATACAGTAATGCCACTCAACTCTKTATATTTTCCCTGTCCCTTATTTTCTGTGTTTC
Source organism: Salvelinus sp. IW2-2015 (assembly GCF_002910315.2). Taxonomy (NCBI): domain Eukaryota; kingdom Metazoa; phylum Chordata; class Actinopteri; order Salmoniformes; family Salmonidae; genus Salvelinus; species Salvelinus sp. IW2-2015. The sequence goes on from NC_036842.1 coordinate 85,743,511, forward strand.
TGTATTTTAGAAATATATTGTAACAAGTCTATTGCATGCAAAATACAAAACAAGTAGAGAGAGATATCTTGTTGATTGTTGAGAGGAGGTTGTATGTTGGCTGTATGCCAGTCAATAAAAGTGCATTTGACAAAAAGTACATCAGTGTTAACACTATAAAAAGCGTTACGACTAAAAGCTGTATAACCCCGGGGCCTCACGAGTGGCGCAGCGGTCTAAGGCACTGCATCGCAGTGCTTGAGGCATTACTACAGAAACYGGTTCYATCCTAGGCTGTGTCACAGTCGGCCGTGACAGGGGACCRATGAGGCGGCGCACAATTGTCCCAGGGTCGTCCAAGTTAGGGGAGGGTTTGGCCGGCCGGGATTTCCTTGTCCCATCGCACTCTAGCAGCTCCTTGTGGCAGGCCGGGTGCCTGCAAGCCGACATTGGTCGCCAGCTGGATGGTGTTTCCTCCGACACATTAGTGCGGCTGGCTTCCGGGTTAAGCGAGCAGTGTGTCAAGAAGCAGTGCGGCTTGGCAGGGTCGTGTTTTGGAGGACGCATGGCTCTCTACCTTCGCCTCTCCCGAGTCTGTAGGGAAGTTGCAGCGATGGGACAAGACTAACTACGAGTTAGATGTCATGAAGTTGAGGAGAAAAAAAGGGGTAAAAGAGAAAAAAAATCTGTACAACCTTTGCTCAAAGTAATCACATCAAATCATAATTGTAACCAGATATAAATAAGAAATACATCAGTGTCTGTAGTGCTTATTCAAGTCCCACAAGATAACAATCTCTTCCGTAGTGTTCATATTAATATATCTCAAATTAATCATCTCAACCTGGCACTCCAGCCAGTATCTCAGTACAGAAAGGGCTTGGAGTAGTTAAACATCAGATAATCCATGTAGTAAAGGTCATAGACCCTCTGTCTCTCCGTGCTGTTCAAAGTATATCTGAGCAATGGTGGAAGAAGTCCTTTCTGCCTTGACATTGGCAGGCACCCGATGCTCTGTAGCAGGAAGTTGGCCTCCTCCGTCATGTTCTCAAACTTCCAGATGAAATCGTAGTGCAGCAGGCAGGGGCTGCAGAGCTGGCTGACCGGCTTCCTGTGGATATCCATGCTGCCTCGCGTTCAACATGTACTGGACAAACTCCCTGAAGGTGCCTTGGCCCGGTACCGGGAGATGATGAGCCGGCCGAACGCTGAGTGGTAGTACCAGTTGGAGCTCTCAAACTTATCGCGGAAGGCCGAAACCAGCCCCTCTAAGGGGTAAATCATGTACTGTAGTGACATATACTGTAAATGAAATTAATCACTATAGTTACAATGCCTATCCTCCACGAAGACACAGAACACCTGAAGGCATGACACAGGGTGTTCTGTGACACCAGGCTGGTATTTGGAGCAGACTTCCCTCAGCAGGTGGCGGCAGGACACCTGGGTTTGGGCCATGCCCTGTAACCGATGGTACTCCTCACCAGTGGGGGCGCCACTAGGGGTTAGAGATCCGCTCTTTAGCAGCAGCTTCCTGTGGCTCTCGGCTGGGTCTCCGGAGGTTGGAGTGATTGGGTGGGGCGGCCACTGTAATAATGGGGGCTGCCTGGGGCTAGGAATAAGGAAGCTGGGGTTAGAGGACATCTCTTCCCCTCGACATTTGATGAGGTATTCCAGATCGGGAGAATGAAAAAAACTTGAGTTCCTTTACGTTACCACAATCACACCATGAGTAGTTAATCATGAGACATACCACTCCACCTCTGTGTTTCCCAGAGAGTTCCTTCTTCCTGTCCGTGCGATGAACGAAGAACCATGCTGGCTGTATGGACGGGGACATTATATCCCTAGAGAGCCATGATTCCGTAAAAGAGAGTATGTTACAGTCCCTTATGTCTCTCTGGAAGGAGATCCTCATCCTGAGCTTGTCTACTTTATTGTCCAGGGACTGAACGTTAGTGAGTAATATCCTCTGAAAACAAGAACCCTACTTCTCCTCCCTCTTCTCTGGCACCAATGTTTTGGTAGAGCACCCTGGATTAATGGGGTTTCCTCTGTAAGTTCAAACAAAAGATCCAAGTCAGGTGAGTGACCGCCGATCTAATTTCCCAAAGTTATTTGTCTGTAAGTAATAATGCTAGAAAATTTAAAAAACATGGATAGATGGCAGCATTCGAGCAAAACTGAAAGTGTGAACCACCACATTTAACCACGGCAAGGTGACTGGGAACATGGACGTGTACACTGAGTTTACAAAACATTAAGGACACCTTCCTAATATTGATTTGCAAACCCCTTTTTTTCTAACAGTCTTGAAGGAGTTCCCACATATGCTAAGCACTTGTTGGATGCTTTTCCTTCACTCTGCGGTCCAACTCATCCCAAACCATCTCAATTAGGTCAGGTGATTGGAGAGGCAAGGTCATCTGATGCAACACTCCATTACTCTCCTTTTTGGTCAAACAGCCCTTTACACAGCCTGGAGGTGTGTTGGGTCATTGTCCTGTTGAAAAACAAATTATAGTCCCACAAAGCGCAAACCAATCAATCAATCAAATTTATTTATAAAGCCCTTCTTACATCAGCTGATGTCACAAAGTGCTGTACAGAAACTCAGCCTAAAACCCCAAACAGCAAGCAATGCACGTGTAGAAGCACGGTGGCTAGGAAAAACTCCCTAGAAAGGCCAAAACCTAGGAAGAAACCTAGAGAGGAACCAGGCTATGAGGGGTGGCCAGTCCTCTTCTGGCTGTGCCGGGTGGAGATTATAACAGAACATGGCCAAGATGTTCAAATGTTCATAGATGACCAGCAGGGTCAAATAATAATAATCACAGTAGTTGTTGAGGGTGCAACAGATCAGCACCTCAGGATTAAATGTCAGTTGGCTTTTCAAAGCTGATCATTCAGAGTATCTCTACAGCCCCTGTTGTCTCTAGAGAGTTGAAAACAGCAGGTCTGGGTCAGGTAGCACATCCGGTGAACAGGTCAGGGTTCCATAGCCGCAGGCGGAACTGTTAAAACTGGAGCATCAGCACGGCCAGGTGAACTGGGGACAGCAAGGAGTCATCAGGCCAGGTAGTCCTGAGGCATGGTCCTAGGGCTCAGGTCCTCCGAGAGAGAGAAAGAAAGAAAGAAAGAAAGAAAGAAAGAAAGAAAGAAAGAAAGAAAGAAAGAAAGAGAGAAAAAGAGAGAAAGAGAGAGAGCATTCTTCAATTCACACAAGACACCGGATAAGACAGGAGAAATACTCCAGATATAACAGACTGACCCTAGCCCCCCGACACATAAACTACTGCAGCATAAATATAGGAGGCTGAGGCAGGAGGGGCCCGGAGACACTGTGGCCCCATCCGACGYTACCCCCGGATAGGGGCCAAACAGGCAGGATATAACCCCACCCAGATGGGATGGCGTATCACCGCAGAATGCTGTGGTAGCCATGCTGGTTAAGTGTGCCTTGAATTATAAATAAATCACTGACAGTGTCACCAGCAAAGCACCATCACACGTCCTCCTCCATGCTTCACGGTGGGAACCACACATGCGGAGAGCATCCGTTCACCTACTCTGCGTCTCAAAAAGACAAGGCGGTTGGAACCAAAAATCTCACATTTGGACTCATCAGACCAAAGGACAGATTTCCACCGGTCTAATGTCCATTGCTCGTGTTTCTTGGCCCAAGCAAGTATTCTTCTTACTGGTGTCCTTTAGTAGTAGCTTCTTTGCAGCAATTCTACCATGAAGGCCTGATTCACGCAGTCCCCTCTGAACAGTTGATGTTGAGATGTGTCTGTTACTTGAACTCTGTGACGCATTTATTTGAGCTGCAATTTCTGCAATGTCTGAAAATAGTAAAAATAAAGAAAAACCCTGGAAAGAGTAGGTGTGTCCTAACTTTTGACTGTTACTGTAAATTGGCTTGACAATCTATGGCAAATCTTGAAAATGGCTGTCTAGCAATGATCAACAACCAACTTGCCAGAGCTTGAATCATTTTTAAAAGAATAATGTGCAAATATTGTACAATCCAGGTGTGTAAAGCTCTTAAGAGACTTAACTGGAAAGACTCACATCTGTAATCGCTGCCAAAGGTGATTCTAACATGTATTAACTCAGGGGTGTGAATACTTTAGTATATTAGATATTTCTCTATTTAATTTAATACATTTGCAAAAATGTCTAAAAACATGTTTTCACTTTGATAAGAAAAAATACATATTTGATCAATTTTGAATTCAGGCTGTAACAACAAGATGCAGAATCATTTGAGGGGTATGACTACTTTCAGAAGTCATTGTATATTTATACAAAAAGTCACCTTGTCTGAAAGAGATTTACATGGTTATCAAATGGTTATCACTCCAGGGCAAGCCAACAAAACAAAGCCCTTATTTTAAGTGTTTCTAAAATCCCCTATCAGAAAAATGTAAAAAGATTGAAACCATTTCGCTGTTTGACCGCTAGGGTATTATGCCACGTCAACTGTGGTGGTCTATTACTTAAATACTGGAAGTCAAACCATACTCCAACGTTAAAGTTGCGCTATGCAGAATCATATTCATTTTCTGGTTTCTAAAATTCAAATAATTTGCCTAATTTCAGTTTATATGTGACAAAATCAGCTAGTATAGTGTAGAGAATCATTGTACCATCTAAACTGCTATGAAATATATTTTCCATAACCAAAAATATAATATTTTCAGCTGTTTGTAGCGGATGTATAAAACCGAAAGTAAAAGACGCAAAAACAAAACTTAAGCACGCCAAGCATAGAAATACTGCACATAGAACAGATGTACCCCTTCTTAGACTTGCTTTCAATGATCTATAACTCATATTTCTATGTGAATATGGTCAGGTCTCCCAAAAAGTTATATTGCCACTAAGAGAATGGAAGAATCAAACGCTTAATTCTTTAAAATCTGTCTACATACAGAAACAACATAACACAAATTGAAGTCATATGGAGCAGTCTTACAAGCATGAGAAACAACATTGGATGTGGATACCGTGGGAACATATGGGTCTGAGCAAGAGTGATGTCATTAATGTTTGTGGAAATGTGAAGTTGCCTATTATTTTTGTCTATGTATGTTTTTGTTTATTGTAAAACAATTAAATGTTAAAGTTAAATATTACAAAAAAAATGAAATATAGATGTGTCTTGGCCCCAAAGACCCTCAAAACTTCTACAGATGCACTATCGAGAGCATCCTGTTGGGCTGTATTACCGCATAACAATTGCAGGGCTCTCCAGAGGGTAGTGCGGTCAACCCAATGCATCATCAGGGGCACACTGCCTGTCCTCCAAGACATCTACAGCACCTGGTATCACAAGAAGGCCAAGAAGATAGTCAAGGACCATAGCCACCCGAGTCACATCCTGTTCATCCTGCTACCATCTAAAAAGGTGAGTTCAGAACAGGTGCATCAAAGCTGGGAACGAGACACTGTAAACAGCTTCCATCTCCAGGCCATCAGACCGTTAAACACTCACCAATAGCCAGCCTCCGCCCAGTACCCTGACCTGAACCTTAGACACTGTCACTCTCCGGCTATCACCTGGTACTCTACCCTGCACTTTTCTACGACTGTACATTGCATTTTAGTTACACTGCTTATACTCACCACATATTTATGGATATACTGGATTCTTCTGTCAGTCTAATATATCTACTGCTGTACATTCTTAGTATATCTTGTGTAAATTCTTTTGGTGTATATACACAGATTGCATTTGGATTATACTGTTATAGTGCTATTTGGGGCGTTAGCTCATTTAATTTGATCCGACATTTCTTGATTTCTTCTTGTTTTTTTCCATTCTGATTATTTGTATACTTGATTAACATTTTACTGTATTGTTAGGAGCTAGTAATATAAGCATTTCACTGCACCCGCTATAACATCTGCTAAACWGTGTAATCCACCAACAAACGTTGATTTGATCTTTACAGAGGATGGATATAGTGGTTGTGCCTCAAGAAACCAATAGATGGCGTCATTACATTATTTTCAGTGAACTGTGCTATCAGCAGCTCAGTGAGCTGAACGTAACCAGGCATCAGATCTGATCCAGTAATCTTATCTTTTGAATTGGCCACCTTGTAGAAACCATGCACTTCACACCTTGACAGAGAGAAAAAAAGTTGAGTTAGAGAGATTGATAGAATCCTACATTACGTATTACCAAAAGTACTTTGCTGGTAATCTCTAGCCGAGCTGAAATAGTTACCAAGAGTAGTGTGAGGGGGAGAGTAACAGAAAGATGAAGTGAGGTTACTGTCACCCACAAAGCACAACACCGCACCTAAACAACACTTAAATGACCATCCACCTATCACGGTTCATCAACACTTTTTCTTACTGTACTGTTCTACTGTTGAGTTACGGAGAACAAATTATATTTTTTCCAATGCAGCCTTGCCAAGTGATATTCTTCCGACTGGGAAATGTGACAATGCATAATAGCAAAGAAATCATTACAGGAGTGGGGATGTCAAAAGTGCCTTTGTCATAACAAATCACATTTATTTGAGCAGAACTGAAAATCAGCCTTAAACAAAGCAAGATTCATTACAGGGGAATACAAGAGTCACTACACACACGACAACAGTCAAAGGATGCACAGAACAGTTTGAAATGTCTTTCACATTGTGATGATAAATCGGTCATAGAATAATTAATACATTCTTTGCGGAAGAGACAGCCAAGAGAGAGAGGAAAACATCATTAGTCAGCATAATAGATGTTCAAGACATTACATGGATATTAAAGATATTGCTTGTGAGAAACACACAGTGTACAAAACATTAAGGAGACCTTCCTAATATTGAGTCCCCCCCTTTTGCCCTCAGAACAGCTTCAATTAGTCGGGGCATGGTATTGAAAGCATTCCACATTGATGCTGGCTCATGTTGACTCCAAAGCTTCCCACAGTTGTGTCAAGTTGGCTGGATGTCCTTTGGGCGGTGGACCATTCTTGATACACACGGGAAACMGCATTGCGGTTCTTGACACAAACCGGTGCGCCTGGCACATACTACCACACACCATTCAAAAGGCACTTAAATATTTTGTCTTGGCCATTCACGCTCTGAATGGCACACAAACAATCCATGTCTCAATTGTCTCAAGGCTTAAAAATCCTTATTTAACCTGACTCTTCCCCTTCATCTACACTGATTGAACTGGATTTAGCAAGTGACATCAATAAGGGATCATAACTTTTACCTGGATTCATTTGGTCAGTATATGTCATGGAAAGAGCAGGTGTTCATAATGTTTAAACTAAGGGGTCTAGCCCAAACCATTATTCCTCCTTCACCAAAGTTTTACAGTTTGCACTATGCATTGGGGCAGGTAGCGTTCTCCTGGCATCCGCCAAACCAAGATTTGTCCATCGGACTGACAGATGGTGAAGCATGATTCATCACTCCAGAGAATGCGTTTCCACTGCTCCAGAGTCCAATGGCGGCAAGCTTTACACCACTCCAGCCGACGCTTGGCATTGTGCATGGTGATCTTAGGCTTGTTTGCAGATACTAGGCCATAGAAACCCATTTGAATAACCTCCCGACGAACAGTTATTGTGCTGACGTTGCTTCCAGAGGCAGTTTGGAACTCGGTAGTGAGTGTTGCAACCGAGGACAGACGATTTTTACGAGCTACATGCTTCAGCAATCGAGTCTTCCTTTCTGTGAGCTTGTGTGGCCTACCACTTTGCGGCTGAGCCGTTGTTGCTCCTAGATCTTTCCACTTCACAATAACAGAACTTACAGTTGACCGGGMCAGATCTAGGAGACAAACTGACTTGTTGGAAAGGTGGCATCCTATGACGGTGCCACGTTGAAAGTCACTGAGCTCTTCCGTAAGTGTTAGGTGTGTATAAGGGAGGCGAAGTCAGGTGCAGGAGAGCAGAGTGAAATAAATAGGTGCACTTTAATTCCGTTCCACAAATGACATAATGAAAAATCAACGTGCCAAAATAACACGGAAACAATAATAAAGTATAGCGCCAGACAAAACGCCATCAAACAATAAACAATTGCACACAAAGACAAGTAGGGGAACAGAGGACTAAATACATTCAGTATGATTAGGGAATGAAAACCAGGTGTGTATGGAACAAGACAAAACAAATGGAAAGATGAAAAATGGAGCGGCGGTGGCTAGAAAGCCGGTGACGTCAATCGCCGAACGCCGCCCGAACAAGGAGAGGAGCCGACTTCGGCGGAAATCGTGACAGTACCCCCCCTTGACACGCGGCTCCAGCGGCGCCCCGACACCGGCCTCGCGGACGACCCGGAGGGCGAGGTGCAGGGCGATTCGGCCGGCGACAGTGATACTCCCACAGCAGTTCGGGGTCCAAAACATCCGCAACCGGAATCCAGCACCTCTCCTCCAGACGTACCCCTCCCACTCCACGAGGTACTGTAGGCCTCCTACCCGACGCCTCGAATCCAGGATGAAACGAATGGAGTACGCCGGGGCCCCCTCGATGTCCAGAAGGGGTGGAGGAACCTCCCGCACCTCAGATTCCTGGAGTGGACCAGCCACCACCGGCCTGAGGAGAGACACATGGAACGAGAGGTTAATACGGTAATCAGAGGGAAGCTGTAATCTGTAACACACCTCGTTCACCCTCCTCAGGACTTTGAATGGCCCCACAAACCGCGGACCCAGCTTCCGGCAGGGCAGGCGGAGGGGCGGTTTTCGGGTCGAGAGCCAGACATGATCCCCCGGTGCAAACACCGTGGCCTCACAGCGGTGACGGTCCACGCTGGTCTTTTGGCGTAGCGCGGCTCTCTGGAGGTGAACATGGGCGGCCTCCCATGTCTCCTCCACGTTCCTGAACCAGTCGTCCACCGCAGGAGCATCGGTCTGACCCTGATGCCAAGGTGCCAGAACCGGCTGGACCCCAATACGCACTGAAAGGGGGAGAGGCCAGTGGAGGAGTGGCGAAGCAAGTTCTGCGCCATCTCGGCCCAGGGCACGAACGCCGCCCACTCTCCCGGCCGGTCCCGGCAATAGGGCCGCAGAAACCTGCACACATCCTGGTTGACTCTCTCTACCTGCCCGTTACTCTCGGGGTGAAAACCCGAGGTGAGACTGATCGAGACCCCCAGATGCTCCATAAACGCCTTCCAGACTCTCGACCTGAACTTGGGACTCCGATCAGACACTATATCCTCAGGCACCCCGTAGTGCCGGAAGACGTGAGTAAACAGGGCTTCCGCAGTTTGTAGGGCCGTAGGAAGACCGGGCAGAGGGAGGAGACAACAGGACTTAGAAAAACGATCCACAATGACCAGGATTGTAGTGTTTCCCTGTTAAAGAGGAAGATCTGTTAGGAAATCCACTGACAGACGTGACCAAGGTCGTTGTGGAACGGGTAAGGGATGTAGCTTACCTCTGGGCAGGTGTCTCGGAGCCTTACACTGGGCACACACCGAGCAGCAGGAAACATAAACCCTCACATCCTTTGCCAAGGTGGGCCACCAGTACTTCCCAGTTAGACAGTGCACCGTCCGACCGATCCCCGGATGACCAGAGGAGGGAGACGTGTGCGCCCAATAGATCAACTGGTCACGGACAGCAGACGGAACGTACATACGCCCAACGGGACACTGGAGGGGAGCGGGCTCTGTACGCAACGCCTGCTCAATGTCCGCATCCAGCTCCCACATGACCGGCACATTTGGCGACGAAAATGGGATATGAATCTTCACTCGGTGACTGCTCCTGAAGATCTGGGCAAATCGTGCACGAGGGATTTCTCAAACTTGGGATCTCAGGGAAACCACACTTCGGGAACGAAGCAGATGGACCCACCTTTGATCTTAGAGGCAGCGAGCTGAGTGGATACCACATCTCAAACTTAGTTTTTTAAAGAAAGAGGTGAGCAAACCACACTTGAAGTCGAGTTTTTAGAGAAGCCTCTGTTACGTAGGCTCTGAGTGTGTATTCCTTTGTGAGGGGGGCACCTTGGAGGCGTAAGCAGGGCCGAGTCAGTGGAGGATGATCTGAGAGTCAGTCGACTCAAAGACACCTATCACTGGTCGGTTGCGGGCCACCTAGAGCCGTCCTGACACTGAATTGATCACAGTGGGGATTGGTGCGGTCTGTGGGGGTGAGGGGCCAGGGTGACTGTGCGTTCTGTGTGAAACACGGTACTTGGTGAAGCCCTATTGYAAGAAAGACCTCATTCTGAAAGTGTCTGTGTGACTGTCTAAGTGACCCTCAGAGGTGGTGAATTCCAATTATGTTAAATGTGCTAGCCAGGTATGCCCTGGGTTACTCTGTGTGAGTATTTTGTTATGGGATCACTAGGTAATCTTTGTAGGGGCGTTCTATGTGAGCGCGGTAGGTTGACTCTGTGTGGGTAACCTTAAAATTATGTTCTGATGTTCTGTGTGGACATCTGACCAGTTCTGTGTGAGCATCTGACCAATCCTGTGTGGGTGATCCTTAAAGTTCTGTGTGAGTACCTAAGAATTTCTTACGTTTTATATGGATTCTGTGAATATATGAAAATATGATAAATTGTATGTGTGTATAATCGATTACTAGTGATAACGATGAAAGTAATGCTGATAATATAATTAGATACAATTTAAACCACCCATTCGTAGACGTACGTAGGTTTTGAGTTGGTATCTTTAATGGATAATTTGATAAAGATAAGGTTTTAAGCACTATTAAACTGTCTAAAAAGATCTGGGCAATTGTGCTCTAGAAACTGATTGGACTGTGTCCACTTTTGGTTAATTTACCGTAACGATGTAACTATGAATGGTTATTGGATTATCTCCGTCTGGGTACAACATTTGAAATAAAACTGCCCTTAAGGTCTGAAAACGTTTAATTTTTTTCTTCCCAGTATGAGAGGAGTTGCGGGATTTATTGAATTAACCGCTTTCCATAAAGTTAGAGCGAATTAAGATGGAATCTCGACGTAATTTATAATGTCGTACAAAGCCTAGGGTATCCATCAAACTAATTATCATTGCGTGATTAATGTGATGTATTAAAGTAATTGAAATACGTTGCATGAGAAACCATAATCTACTTTTATTAAAAGGCGCAAGATCTGTTTCCTAGTCTATGAATGTCGATTTTACTCTGACTGCTGATCTATTCATTTGGCATGTGATAATCATTGCCGGAGTAACGCTTGGACCTTTAAATTAGGGCTATTTTCTGGGAATTGTCTCGGTAGTACGTGCCTGATTTTACGACTACAGACCATTGTAAAGTGGGTTTATTTACGGGGAGTCTTAGTCATTCAAATAGCATTGCTGGTGCAGTGGTAGAATTATTTCCTTCCAAGCAAGAGGCACGAGTTCGGTTCCCAGCCAATGCACTGACTAAAATCTGAGTTTCTGATTGTAATTCAACTATTGGTATGTTTTGCCTGGAAAGATACGGTTGCTAGTGTTTGTTTAAGATATAAACTGAACGTTTTCATAGCTTGTTTGGTTCAAATTGAAAGACGAATTCATTTAAACAGCATGATCAATACACAGATCATTACACACAGCACAGAAGTTTTGAAGGAGAGTGCAATTGGCATGCTGACTGAAGGAATATCCACCAGAGCTGTTGCCAGAGAATTTTATGTTAATTTCTCTACCATAAGCCGCCTCCAATGTCGTTTTAGAGAATTTGGCAGTACATCCAACCGGCCTCACAACCACAGACCACGTGTATGGCGTTGCTTGGGCGAGCGGTTTGCTGATGTCAACGTTGTGAATAGAGTGTCCCATGGTGGAGGTGGGGTTATGGTATGGGCAGGCGTAAGCTACAGACAACGAACAAAAATGTATTTTAGCGATGGTCATTTGAATGCACAGAGATACCGTGACGAGATCCTGAGGCCCATTGTGGTGCCATTCATCCACCGCCATCGCTTCATGTTTTAGCATGATAATGCACGGCCCCATGTCACAAGGATCTGTTCACAATTCCTGGAAGCTGAAAATGTCCCAGTTCTTCCATGGCCTGCATACTCAACAGACATGTCACGGTTCAAATGGTAGTCACACCAGATACTGACTGGCAGTGGTGGAAAAAGTACCCAATTGTCATACTTGAGTAAAAGTAAAGATGCCTTCATAGAAAGTTACTCAAGTAAAAGTGAGCCACGCAGTAAAATACTACTTGAGTAAAAGTCTAAAAGTATTTGGTTTTAAATATACTTAAGTATCAAACGTAAATGTAATTGCTAAAGTATAGTTAAGTATCAAAAGTAGTAAAAGTAAAAAAAAGTAGTAAAAGTATAAATCATTTCAAATTCCTTATATTAAGCAAAGCAGATGGCACCATTTTCTTGTTAAAATAGCCAGGGGCATACTCCAACACTCAGACATTATTTACAAAAGATGCATTTGTGTTTAGTGAGTCCGCCAGACCAGAGGCAGTAGGAATGACCATGTGTTCTCTTGATAAGTGCATGAATTTCACAATTTTCCTGTCCTGCTAAGCATTCAAAATGTAACGAGTACTTTGGGTTGTCAGGGAAAATATATGGGATAAAAAGTACAATATTTTCTTCACGAATGTAGTGAAGTTGTAAGAASTAAAAGTTGTCAAAAATATAAATAGTAAAATAAAGTACAGATACCCCCCAAAACTACTTAAGTAGTAAGTAGTAGTAGTAGTACTTAAGTAGTACTTTAAAGTATTTTTACTGAAGTACTTTACACCACTGCTGACTGGTTTTCTGATCCACGCCCATACCTTTTTTGGGGATGAATGTGCGCTAATAAAAAAAGGAGCACTTTGAAGCGATTGTTTGACAATCAGATGAAAACATCAAAACTGGTTGTGTTTTTGCCACAACTTAAATTTACCTGCAAAACCAGRCTGGTCTCATAGACTAGACYTAATACAGTAAACGTAAATCCGGGAAACAAATTAGTATGATATGTTACATTTGGTATGGTTACATAAGACAGATTGTTACTTAATATGGCTAAGAACTATAAACTCCATCATATTTATCAATTACACAAATGACCTTGAAATCAGTATTACAAATTACCTTAAATTCATTATCCAAATGGCTTTCCAATGAGGGTGGTCAAGCCACGACGGAAAGTCATGATAGAGGTCATAGGTCATACAAACCCTTCAAAGAAGGGTTTCTTACTATATTAGACAAATTTWAAAAAAAATTGTCAAACATTTCCTACATGTTGTATCCCAGGTTCCCAGAACAGTCCTTTATCAAAATAATTCACGTGTTTAATTAAAACTTCAGAAAATAAAAACTCATAAAAATGCCATGTGCGTGCGTGCCCCTTCAAGATACCTTGGCACTGAAACAAATGGAAAACTCACCAAACCCAAAGGAAATTTWAAAAAACAAATCAAACATAGTATTTTAAAAACAGTAACAAATAGTAATAACAAATGTGTTGTGTGTGTGTATTTACAAACCTTAAGGTAAAAACAAAAACTTCCAGGCCCTTTTCAATTTGGTAGTTTACGGCCTCAATCTCACTCACTCTCCCCAAGATTATAGTCCCAGGAAACATTTCAAAGAGAGACAATGACACCCCCATTTTCTCAGAAAAAACACAAAACACTGTTAGCATTCATTATACTACACCAATTCAGAAACCCAAAAGTTAACTATAAACAAAACCTAATAATAATGATAATTCCACTGTACCTCAAATCATTCATCATAAATTTTAATCTACATCAATGTATATGTATGCTTAATTGAACATACGCTCCCCTTAGATACAATTATCCTGATATCATTACTATCTAAATGTTTTAAAAAGTCCTCTGTCGCAAATGTAGTACATTTCTCAGCGTAAGGAATCAGTGATATTTAATTCCAGGCATTTAATAAAAATGTAGACGTGTTCTCTCATGTCTCCTTTAACATACAGTACATACTTTAGGTAACTTCCATCTGTTCCGGAAGATAGAATCCTACTCAAACACATCAGATAATACAATGTTTAATTAAGTAAAATCAACACCTAAAATAAACAATAAACAAACCCATAACCCCTTTAATCAGCAATCTCATAATTTCAACCTGTTGATATGTTTAGTAAAAACTGATTTTTAACAAATCTAAAATCTTTCAAAGTTGGCGCTGTCACATCAGCGTAAAAATCAAAACTAACTTTTTTCCATTCATATCTACAATGTTTGCATTCCCCAAAGGTCAATAKTGTTCAGCTCCTACATCAATGATCTTCCTTCTGTCTGTACAGGGTCTGAAGGTCCAATGTATGCAGATGATACAGTGATAAATGCATGCAAATAACAAACAACAAGCTACACAAGAACTCACTACTGTAATGGTTCAGATGACAAACTTGCTCAATGACTCATGTTTGCATCTAAAAAATAAAAATAAAAACACAGTATGCATGTCCCTCACAAAGAAAACAACTGATGCCCCTGAGCCAGATGTCTATGTATCAGGGGAAGAGCTCCCGGTGGTGTCTGATGCCCTGAGACAGATGTCTATGTATCAGGGGAAAAGCTCAGGTGGTGTCTGATGCCCCTGAGCCAGATGTCTATGTATCAGGGGAAAAGCTCCAGGTGGTATCTGATGCCCTGAGCACAGATGTCTATGTATCAGGGGAAAGCTCCAGGTGGTATCTGATGCCCTGAGACAGATGTCTATGTATCAGGGGAAAGCTCCAGGTGGTATCTGATGCCCTGAGACAGATGTCTATGTATCAGGGGAAAAGCTCCAGGTGGATCTGATGCCCTGACAGATGTCTATGTATCAGGGGAAAAGCTCCAGGTGGTATCTGATGCCCCTGAGACAGATGTCATGTATCAGGGGAAAAGCTCCAGGTGGTCTGATGCCCCTGAGACAGATGTCTATGTATCAGGGAGAAGCTCCAGGTGGATTCTGATGCCCTGAGACAGATGTCTATGTATCAGGGAGAAGCTCCAGGTGGTTCTGATGCCCCTGAGACAGATGTCTATGTATCAGGGGAGAGCTCCAGTGGTATCTGATGCCCCTGAGACAGATGTCTATGTATCAGGGGAAAAGCTCCAGGTGGTTCTGATGCCCCTGAGACAGATGTCTATGTATCAGGGGAAGAGCTCCAGGTGGTATCTGATGCCCTGAGACAGATGTCTATGTATCAGGGGAAAAGCTCCAGGTGGTATCTGATGCCCCTGAAACAGATGTCTATGTACAGGGGAAAAGCTCCAGGTGGTATCTGATGCCCTGAGACAGATGTCTACATGTATCAGGGAAAAAGCCTCCAGGTGGCATCTGATGCCCCTGAGAACAGGATGTCTATGTATCAGGGGAGAAGCTCCAGGTGGTGTCTGATGCCCTGAGACACAGAGGTCTATGTATCAGGGGAAAAGCTCCACGCGCACCATACCTATCGTAACTGCACACACCACACTGAACCACGAAGTCACATCGATATCATGGCGAACGAATAGCTACCAGGACTGAGCATGCTACTGAGACTCGCACCTACTGAGGAACGAACACACAGAATGTCTATAGTCATACAACACTAGCACGGGAAAAGCTTGCACACGCAGTGCGCATAATCCACTATGATAGCCTCCTGAGCTGGAAACGCAAGTGATCATCACAACACACACACAACCATGTACATCAACACACAACCACAACACGCACACGAGCAGCGCAACAAGCGTCCCACAGGTGGTGTCTGATTGCCTGCCACACACTAGCAGGGACAGACACACACAACACTGGGACGAAGGAATACTCAACTTGTATCCAGACTGGGACACAGAGAAGAATCCTGTTGGTATCTGCATGCCGCACGACACAACTCCTGATACACACATACCCTAGACACGACATCTATAGCATCACTTCGATCACAATGTACTCACGGGGAAACAACACACAGCTAAAACGCTACTGCGACACGCACACACAGCATCACACACAACACACGACTACGACGTGTCGATGACCCACCACACACAGCTGAACAGACCACCTAGGCGTAACACACACCGCACGACAAAACACCACCAGATGATCTCAACTTGGGCAACAGGGAACATACACGTTCCAACTATACAGGACAATGGGAACACTCCACGGACCCACACACACACTGGAACACACACACTCACAGCAACACTGAGAACAGACACAGGCTCACCACAGGTTGGTGTCTGATACAGCTGGAAACCACCACGACTAATAGCAACACTGGGACCACACACAACTACCCACACTGGGCCTACAACACACACACATCTCACGGATCATCTGACATAACCAAACAACAACACGCACGCGCATGGACAGAGAGAAGGACAGGAAAAGAGAGAGATACCACCAGGGGCATTCAGATACACGCCACAACTCCAACTCGAAGCTACAACACTACAGCACACGACACACTCATGGGACAGACAGACACACCACCTGGAACACCACACACACCCACAATGGACATACACACACGATCACAGCTGACACGACATCAACACACACTTTGGACATTTACCACCCATATCACCACAACACTACATCAGCACTGACAGAACACACCACATCATGGATAACACACACAAGTCAAGGAGGCACTTCACACCTCAGACAAACAACACTGGACACAAAAGACACACTCACAGTGGACCACACCGGTGCGCATAAACAGCCACCACACACAACAACCTGCAGAGCACACAGGACGTTTTTTCCACATTCCCTCCCCACCACAACACCTGATAAATCTGTGAACAGAAACAGACTCCACACATTGACACACACAAACTACAAGCTGACACCAAACTCGATGTCTTTCAGCACGCGGCATACGGCCGACTACACTCGGGACAGATAGACACACAACAGACGCAACTGGACACACCCAATCAGAAAACACACACACACGCCACACTACAGCTGGACCAAC
>NC_036842.1:85760430-85797425 GCF_002910315.2 Salvelinus sp. IW2-2015
GCCCCTGAGCAGATGTCTATGTATAGGGGAAGACTTCCAGTGGTGTCTGATGCCCCTGAGACAGATGTCTAATGTATCAGGGAAAGCCCAGGTGGTCTGATGCCCTGAGACAGATGTCTATGTATCAGGGGAAAAAGTCCAGGTGGTATCTGATGCCCTGAGCCAGATGTCTATGTATCAGGGGAAAAGCTCCAGGTGGTATCTGATGCCCTGAGACAGATGTCTATGTATCAGGGAAAAGCTCCAGGTGGTATCTGATGCCCCTGAGACAGATGTCTATGTATCAGGAAAGCTCCAGGTGGTATCTGATGCCCCTGAGACAGATGTCTATGTATCAGGGAAAGCTCCAGTGGTATCTGATGCCCCTGAGACAGATGTCTATGTATCAGGGGAAAAGCTCCAGGTGGGTCTGAGCCCCTGAGACAGATGTCTATGTATCAGGGAGAAAGCTCCAGGTGGTGATCTGATGCCCTGAGACAGATGTCTATGTATCAGGGGAAAGCTCCAGGTGGTGTCTGATGCCCCTGAGACAGATGTCTATGTATCAGGGGAAGAGCTCCAGGTGGTATCTGATGCCCCTGAGACAGATGTCTATGTATCAGGGAGAAGCTCCAGGTGGATCTGATGCCCCTGAGACAGATGTCTATGTATCAGGGGAAAGCTCCAGGTGGTATCTGATGCCCTGAGACAGATGTCTATGTATCAGGGGAAAAGCCCAGGTATCTGATGCCCTGAGACAGATGTCTATGTATCAGGGAAAAGCTCCAGGTGGTATCTGATGCCCTGAGACAGATGTCTATGTATCAGGGAAAGCTCCAGTGATCTGATGCCCCTGAGACAGATGTCTATGTATCAGGGAGAAAGCTCCAGGTGTGATCTGATGCCCCTGAGACAGAGTCTATGTATCAGGGAAAAGCTCCAGGTGGTATCTGATGCCCCTGAGACAGAGCTATGTATTGGGAAAAGCTCCAGGTGGTGGATCTGATGCCCTGAGACAGATGTCTATGTATCAGGGGAAAAGCTCCAGGTGGTATCTGATGCCCCTGAGACAGATGTCTATGTATCAGGGAAAAGCTCCAGGTGGTGTCTGATGCCCCTGAGACAGATGTCTATGTATCAGGGAAAAGTCCATGTGTCTGATGCCCTGAGACAGATGTCTATGTATCAGGGGAAAAGCTCCAGGTGGTGTCTGATGCCCCTGAGACAGATGTCTATGTATCATGGGGAAAAGCTCCAGGTGGTGTCTGATGCCCCTGAGACAGATTCTATGTATCAGGGGAAAAGCTTGGGTCTGATGCCCTGAGACAGATGTCTATGTATCAGGGAAAAGATCCAGTGGTGTCTGATGCCCCTGAGACAGATGTCTATGTATCAGGGGAAAGCTCCAGTGGTATCTGATGCCCCTGAGACAGATGTCTATGTATCAGGGGAAAAGCTCCATGGTGTCTGATGCCCTGAGACAGAGTCATGTATCAGGAGGAATCCAGGTGGTATCTGATCCCCTGAGACAGAGTTTATGTATCAGGGAAAAGCTCCAGGTGGTATCTGATGCCCTGAGACAGATGTCTATGTATCAGGGGAAAGCTCCAGGTGGTATCTGATGCCCCTGAGACAGATGTCTATGTATCAGGGAAAGCCAGGTGGTTCTGATGCCCCTGAGACAGATGTCTATGTATCAGGGAAAAGCTCCAGGTGGTATCTGATGCCCTGAGACAGATGGTCTATGTATCAGGGGAAAAGCTCCAGGTGGTGTCTGATGCCCTGAGACAGATGTCTATGTATCAGGGAAAAGCTCCAGTGGTGTCTGATGCCCCTGAGACAGATGTCTATTATCAGGGGAAAAGCTCCATGTGGTGTCTGATGCCCTGAGACAGATGTCTATGTATCAGGGGAAAAGCTCCATGTGTGATCTGATGCCCCTGAGACAGATGTTATGTATCAGGAGGAAGTCCAGGTGGTATCTGATGCCCTGAGACAGATGTCTATGTATCAGGGGAAAAGCTCCAGGTGGTATCTGATGCCCTGAGACAGATGTCTATGTATCAGGGGAAAGCTCAGGTGGTATCTGATGCCCCTGAGACAGATGTCTATGTATCAGGGAAAAGCTCCAGGTGGTATCTGATGCCCCTAGAACAGATGTCTATGTATCAGGGGAAAAGCTCCAGGTGGTGTCTGATGCCCCTGAGACAGATGTCTATGTATCAGGGGAAAAGCTCCAGGTGGTATCTGATGCCCCTGAGACAGATGTCTATGTATCAGGGGAAAAGCTCCAGGTGGTATCTGATGCCTGAGACAGATGTCTATGATCAGGGAGAAAGCTCCAGTGGTATCTGATGCCCCTGAGACAGATGTCTATGTATCAGGGAGAAGCTCCAGGTGGTATCTGATGCCCTGAGACAGATGTCTATGTATCAGGGAGAACTCCAGGTGTATCTGATGCCCTGAGACAGATGTCTATGTATCAGGGGAGAAGCTCCAGTGGTATCGATGCCCCTGAGACAGAGTCTATGTATCAGGGGAAAAGCTCCAGGTGGTATCTGATGCCCTGAGACAGAAGTCTATGTATCAGGGAGAAGCTCCAGGTGGTATCTATGCCCCTGAGACAGATGTCTAGTATCAGGGAAAAGCTCCAGGTGGTATCTGATGCCCTGAGACAGATGTCTATGTATCAGGGGAAGCTCCAGGTGGTATCTGATGCCCCTGAGACAGAGTCTATGTATCAGGGGAAAGCTCCAGGTGGTATCTGATGCCCTGAGACAGATGTCTATGTATCAGGGAGAAGCTCCAGGTGTATCTGATGCCCTGAGACAGATGTCTATTATCAGGGGAAAAGCTCCAGGTGGTATCTGATGCCCTGAGACAGATGTCTATGTATCAGGGGAAAAGCTCCAGGTGGTATCTGATGCCCCTGAGACAAGTGTCTATGTATCAGGGGAAAAGCTCCAGGTGGTATCTGATGCCCTGAGACAGATGTCTATGTATCAGGGGAAAAGCTCCAGGTGGTATCTGATGCCCCTGAGACAGATGTCTATATATCAGGGGAAAGCTCCAGGTGGTATCTGATGCCCCTGAGACAGAGTCTATGTATCAGGGAAAAGCTCCAGGTGGTATCTGATGCCCCTGAGACAGATGTCTAAGTATCAGGGGAAAAGCTCCAGGTGGTATCTGATGCCCTGAGACAGATGTCTATGTATCAGGGGAAAAGCTCCAGGTGGATCTGATGCCCCTGAGACAGAGTCTTATGTATCAGGGGAAAAGCTCCAGGTGGTATCTGATGCCCTGAGACAGATGTCTATGTATCAGGGGAAAAGCTCAGGTGGTATCTGATGCCCTGAGACAGAGTCTATGGTATCAGGGGAAAGCTCCAGGTGGCATCTGATGCCCCTGAGACAGTGTCTATGTATCAGGGGAAAAGCTCCAGGTGGTATCTGATGCCCTGAGACAGATGTCTATGTATCAGGGGAAAAGCTCCAGGTGGTATCTGATGCCCCTGAGACAGATGTCTATGTATCAGGGGAAAGCTCAGCGTGGTATCTGATGCCCTGAGACAAGGGTCTATGTATCAGGGGAAAGCTCCAGGTGTATCTGATGCCCTGAGACAGATGTCTATGTATCAGGGAGAAAGCTCCAGGTGTATCTGATGCCCTGAGACAGATGTCTATGTATCAGGGGAAAAGCTCCAGGTGGTATCTGATGCTACTGAGACAGATGTCTATTGTATCAGGGGAAAAGCTCCAGGTGGTTCTGATGCCCCTGAGGACAGATGTCTATGTATCAGGGGAAGAAGCTCCAGGTGGTATCTGATGCCTGAGACGAGTCTATGTATATGGGAAAAGCTCCAGGTGTATCTGATGCCCTGAGACAGATGTCTATGTATATGGGGAAAGCTCCAGGTGTATCTGATGCCCCTGAGACAGTGTCTATGTATATGGGAAAAGCTCCAGGTGGTATCTGATGCCCTGAGACAGATGTCTATGTATATCGGGAAGCTCCAGGTGGTGTCTGATTGCCCCTGAGACAGATGTCTATGTATCATGGGGAAAGCTCCAGGTGGTATCTGATGCCCCTGAGACAGATGTCTATGTATCAGGGGAAAAGCTCCAGGTGGTATCTGATGCCCTGAGACAGATGGTTATGTATCAGGGGAAAGCTCCAGGTGGTGTCTGATGCCCCTGAGACAGATGTCTATGTATCGAGGGAAGAAGCTCCAGGTGGTATCTGATGCCCTGAGACAGATGTTTATGTATCAGGGAAAAAGCTCCAGGTGTGTCTGATCCCTGAGACAGATGTCATGTATCAGGGGAAAGCTCCAGGTGGTATCTGATGCCCTGAGACAGATGTCTATGTATCAGGGAAAAGCTCCAATGGTATCTGATGCCCCTGAGACAGATGTTTATGTATCAGGGGAAAAGCGCCAGGTGGGATTGATGCCCCTGAGGACAGATGTTTATGTATCAGGGAAAAGCTCAGGGTATCTGATGCCCTGAGACAGATGTTATAGTCAGGGAAAAGCTCCAGGTGGTATCTGATGCCCTGAGACAGAGGTCTATGTATCAGGGAAAAGCTCCAGTGGTATCTGATGCCCTGAGACAGATGTCTATGTATCAGGGGAAAAGCTCCAGGTGGTATTGATGCCTGAGCAGATGTTATTATCGGGGAAAGCTCCAGGTGGTTCTGATGCCCTGAGACAGATGTCTATGTATCAGGGGAAGAGCTCCAGGTGGTATCTGATGCCCTGAGACAGATGTCTATGTATCAGGGGAGAAGCTCCAGGTGGTATCTGATGCCCTGAGACAGATGTTCTATGATCAGGGGAGAAGCTCCCAGGTGGTATCTGATGCCCCGAGACAGATGGTCTATGTATCAGGGGAGAAGTCCAGGTGGTATCTGATGCCCCTGAGACAGAGGTCTGTATCAGGGAGAAGCTCCAGGTGGTATCTGATGCCCCTGAGACAGATGTCTATGTATCAGGGGAAAAGCTCCAGGTGGTGTCTGATGCCCCTGAGACAGATGTCTATGTATATGGGGAAAAGCTCCAGGTGGGATCTGATGCCCCTGAGACAGATGTCTATGTATCAGGGGAAAAGCTCCAGGTGGTATCTGATTTTAAGTACCACAGCATCATACTTGATTCCAACCTCTCTTTTAAAAAGCAAATGAAAAAGGTAACTCAAATAACCAAATTCAACCTAGCTATACTTCAAATCTATGATACTCCCCCACTTAACATACTACTTGACTAGTTTGGCCCAAGCTTGCTGTTCAACATTAAAACCCATTCAGTCTGTCTGCAAACAGGCTCTCAAAGTACTTGATAGGAAACCCAATAGCTATAGAAAGCATAAGCTCCTGAGTTGGAAAAAATCTTATGCAATACACTGACGCCTATCTTGTATTCAAGATTCTAAATGTCCAGGCTCCCCCTCTACTCAGTACTTTTGTTGAACAGAAAACCCAAACCTTATGGCANTACACTGACGCCTATCTTGTATTCAAGATTCTAAATGTCCAGGCTCCCCCTCTACTCAGTACTTTTGTTGAACAGAAAACCCAAACCTTATGGCAGCAGATCCACAAGATCCGCCATGAGAGATGACTGTATGTCCTTAAGGAAAAGAACCTTTAGTCAATCTGCTTTCAGTGTGAGAGCTTCCCATGTCTGGAATACCCTGCCGTTAGACACACACAACTGTGATTAATGTGCACTGTCCCTATAAAATAAAAAATTAACTCAAACTGCAATCCACTTTAATGACCTGACATTGTTCCGCGTATTGGAAACAGATTATAATGTTAGAATACATTAACTTCCTGTTCAAATTCACCGGTGTTACCTAAACAATAAACCAAGCAACAATAATCATCAGAATACATTATCACAAAATGTTTCCTTATTCACACCTGAATCACTTTCAGCTCAACATATCCCAACACACACAACTCTCCTATTTTTTTACCAGTGGGTAAAAATATAACCCCTACTCAAACAACGTTCTGCCTTACCTCTATCGTAAGATTAAAATCAAACTTTACAACTTTCTTTTCTCTTTCGGCTTCACACTTATGAAATGTCCAAGACTTTAAAAATAACATGTACAGCGCCACATTTATTCATTAGATTTAGGTAACTGTCTCTTCCTTGATTCAGTAATTTAAATATGACTCCTATTTTTTTACCAATGTTATTTCAGCAGACCATTTAGGCAACAGACAACGTATCACATCAAACTCGCCTCGCTATTTAAGTTAAATACCTCTTGCCACTCCGATCCCTTTAGCGGGATCATTTTCGTCTACATCCGGTGAATTGCAGAGTGCKAAATTAAAATTAAATTACTAAAAATATTTAATTTTCATGAAATGACAAGGGCAATACACCAAAACACAGCTTAACCTGTTGTTAATCCCACCAATCTAATTTACGGTGAAAGCAAACCATGCGATTATGTGAGGACAGCTCTCAGCAGACTAAACATTACAAACAGCTAGCAGCAAAGTAGATTGGTCACGAAAGTCAGAAAAGCAATAAAATTAATCACTTACCTTTGATGATCTTCGTATGTTTGCACTCACGAGACTCCCAGTTACACAATAAATGTTTGTTTTGTTCGATAAAGATTCTCTTTATATCCAAAAACCTCCATTTGGTTGGCGCGTTTTGTTCAGTAATCCATAGGCTCGTGCGGTTACGATGGGAAGACGAAAATTCCAAATAGTATCCGTAAAGTTCGTAGAAACATGTCAAACGTTTTTTATAATCAATCCTCGGGTTGTTTTTACAATAAATAATCGATAATATTTAAACCGGACGGTAGCCTTTTCAATAGAAGAGAGAAAGAAAAGGTCTCGCTCCCGGCGCACGCGCATGCACAAATCTGAGAACATTTACCTATCCACTGACGCAATGTGATCATTCTCACTCATTTTTCAGAATAAAAGCCGGAAACTATGTCTAAAGACTGTTCACACCTTGTGGAAGCCATAGCGAAAGGAATCTGGTTGATATCCCTTTAAATGGAGGATAGGTTTGCAATGGAAAATAATAGTTTCAGAAAAACAGGTTTTCGCCTGCCATATCAGTTCTGTTATACTCACAGACAATATTTTGACAGTTTTGGAAACTTTAGAGTGTTTTCTATCATAATCTGTCAATTGTATGCATATTCTAGCATCTGGGCCTGAGAAATAGGCAGTTTACTTTGGGCCAACTTACTTTCATCCAAACATCAAAATACTGCCCCCTAGCCTAAATTAATCAGCTTCTTGATATGTCACAACTGTCAGGTGGATGGATTATCTTGGTAAAGGAGAAATGCTCACTAACAGGGATTGTGCACAAATTTGTAGCGAAATAAGCTATTTGTGGGTATGGAACATTTCTGGGGTCTTTTATTTCAGCTCATGAAACATGGGACCAACACTTTACATGTTGTGTTTATATTTTTGTTCTCTATATAAACATTTACAATTCAAAGCGAAGGTATTGAAAGGTGACGATGAAAGGTTTCACAATAAACTGAAAGTGCACCCATGTCTTTTGTTTGATCTTATCTTTAATTAAAATTAGTGTCCCAATTAGTTTAATGTTGATGCATACATTGTAACATTTGACTAAATACTGCCTCTATGTAGCTGTTGTAAGATGAAACATAGCCTACAGTGATAGGTGTCAAAAGGCCTGCTTACATTTCTCCAACCCCATCACTCAGCTGTTTGCCAAAACACTGGCTGGCTGACCGCTTTGTTGTTGTTTTAACGGCGGCTTGCCCCTTAAGCAAGAAAAGCTATTACGTTATCTGTTCAAGATGTACATGTTGCATTACGTTATCCGGCAAGTTATTACATGAACTGGTTTTATTACATTAAATATCTAAAGTTATTACATTTACAAAAGTTATTAGATTAACCGGTGTTATTACACTAACTGCTGTTACAGGCCTCTTGGTTGAACTTCAGTTAACTTGGTAGCTTGTTGGAGTGCATATTCACACACTCATTTGTTTGGACACACAGTTTTGAGTGTCTCTTTCAGCCCCACCATTTCTTCCCCAGAACTGTTTACAGTACAATAGAAACAAGACATGATGTGGTCAAACAACCTTTATTATCCCTATGGGAAATTGGGTTAGTAAGCAAGAGTAACATTACCATTACAGTGAAAAACAGTAAAATACACTCCATTTACAAATAAGTGTCAGTATTTACAGCCATGACAAGAGGTGTGCATTGCCACTCCACAAGTCAAGTCAAATGGTGTTTTGAAAGTCATGAGAGAGTCTTAGTTAACCACCAGATCCCTTCATTAATATATCAACCTGGACTCTGGGTAACCTAGTTAATGAAATCCGGGACAATGAGTATGATATGTTACGTTTGGTATGGTATGTATCAGAGGTGTGGACTCGAGTCACATGACTTGGACTCGAGTCAGACTCGAGTCACAAATATGATGACTTGCAACTCGACTTTGACTTTAACACCAATGACTCCATGCCTTTAAACTGGAACTTGAGGCCTTTAAACTCGACCTGACTTGATACCCTCCCCAAGCCCAAATATAAAAATTATGCTATTAAAAAAAGTGTGCAGTGCATCAACTCCTCATTAACGTATTACAGTTTGAATTGGACAGCAGCAATCAAATTGTGTCAGCTGAGAAAAAGTTGTGCGTGGCAGTGCAGAGGAACGTCGGCGGGTGAATTCAGATGGAGCCCTTGGAAGATGATACCCCAAAATATTATTTTCAGATATAAAGACGACACTGTATCAACAAAAAACTTGCAAAACATGCAGGAAGAAAATTACAGACAGAGGCGCAACAATTTCCACTTTGTTCGACATTTGAAGCTGCCACAAATAATGGTAAGACGTGGCTAATATAGCCGTCAGCTATATAATTTTAACTTTGCTAGTGTAGCATGTAGGCTAATGTAACGTTAAATCAATGAGCCTCCATACAGTCAGTCAGTGCGGGAACGTGATCATTGCACCAAGATTGAGCTACAACTGGCTAGGCAGTGGGTAGCCTGAATCCTCCTGATGTTACTGTTGTTCCTAAAACCATTGACATACGTTAGCCTACTGTAACCACACACAGCGAGGTGTGTGTGTGTGTGTTAAGGTTGGGCGATGTGTACAAGCCTACATCGCCCCAATGGCGCCCCATAGCGGTCCTCGATAGTCGATCATATTGGGGGGGGGGGGGGGTTCTTCTCATGGCTATGTATTTCCCATGGAAATATAACGTTTATTTGGAAAGTAATAAATATATAGATCTTTTTAAAAGCATTCATGATTTGCGTAAACGTAATATACTAACTATTACTCTTGTTAAAAATATGAAACGGTATTACATTTGGTGAAGAGCACATTATGACTTGCTTAGGACTCGAAACTCAAAGTTTAGGACTTAAGACTTGACTTGATACTTGCCTGTCTTGACTTGGGACTTGACTTGGGACTTGAGTGCTACGACTTGAGACTTACTTGTGACTTGTAAAACAATGACTTGGTCCCACCTCTGGTATTTATTAATTTGTGGATGTCCATCTTGTATAACATGTTACGAATTACAATTCGTATGATATGTTATGAATTCCATTTCGTATCAGTGGAGGCTCCTCAGAGGAGGAAGGGGAGGACCATCCCCCTCAGTGAATTTCATTTTWAAAAAAATAGTGAAACAATAAAAAAGGAATCCTTTTTAGATAAAACTATACTAGATATATTCACGTCACCAAATAATTGATCAAAACCAGTGAAGGCTCCTGAGGAGAGGACGGGTCATAATAATGGCTGGAACGAAGCGAATGGAATGGCATTAAACCATGTGTTTAATGTATTTCATACCATTCCACAAATTCTGTTCCAGCCATTACCACGGGCCCTGTCCTCCCAAATGAAGGTGCCACCAACCTCCTGTGATTAAAACACACTGTTTTGCAATGAAGGTCTATGGTAGCCTCAACAGCACTCTCTGGGGTAGCACCATGATGTAACTGGAGGACAGCTTGTTTCCGTCCTACTCTAGGTACATTGACTTCAATACAAAACCTAGGAGGCTCATGGTTCTCACCCCTTTCCATAGATTTATACAGAAATTATGACAACTTCTGGACATCCCC
This sequence comes from Salvelinus sp. IW2-2015, assembly GCF_002910315.2. Classification (NCBI taxonomy): domain Eukaryota; kingdom Metazoa; phylum Chordata; class Actinopteri; order Salmoniformes; family Salmonidae; genus Salvelinus; species Salvelinus sp. IW2-2015. The sequence goes on from NC_036842.1 coordinate 85,770,555, forward strand.
CAACCCAACAGAGCTCTTGCAGTATGAACTGACATGTTGTTGACCCATCAAATGATCAGATAATGAATCTAGTACTGAAAGCATAAGCTACAGCTAGCTAGCACAGCAGTGCATCAAATGTGGTGAGTAGATGACTCAAAGAGAGAGAAAGACAATAGTTGAACAGTTTTGTACAAATTCATTTCTTCAAAAAAGAATGAGAAACAAGAGAGAGAGAGAGAGCTAGCTATATATGTTGTATTTGTTCCCCCACTTTCACGTTCACTTACCTAGCTAGCAAATGCAGCTTGCTAGTTTAGCCTACTCAAACACCCGGCTCAAACGGAGAGGGATGCTATGTTAGCTAGCTGGCTATGGCTATCCAACACTGGAACTCTTCTAAGTCAAGATAGCTTTTGGATTTATAAATGTATTGCCACCAGGGTCCACCGGTGTAACTGCTTAACCTCTTGCTGTACACTGTACTGCATGGCTGTACTGCATGGCTATATGGCTGCATGGCTAACGCATTAGTTCTAGTAGCTAGCTATGTTGACTATAACGTTAGGTGACAACGATGTAGGCTGTGTGTAGCGGATAGCAGTTATGTTATGAAGGTTTGGATTGGAAAGTTGTTTTTGCAAGGTCAAAGACAGCTTATTGTGCACTGAAATCCTCATGCGAAGAGAAAAGATGAGAATAGGAGAGCACGTAGATGCGAGAAGGAATTATATGAAGATCAAATGATCATGCTGTTTATATGTGGCTGCTATGAAAGTGAATTGTGTTTGTGGTGATCAGGGCTGTATTCATTCCACCGATTCTGTTGGAAAACGTTTCTTAAACGGAAGCAAACAGAATGAAACGGGGATAAACATACCTGAATTTGTTCAAGAGAAACTCTAATTTGCAACTGTTGGTCTAATGATTACACCCTAGATTAGCCAGATGCAGGCAAGAGTGTGCAAAATGATATTGAATGTGTCACTGTCTGGATTACTCACATTTTTCTCTCGATCTGTTGTCGCAACCTCATGATGGGTATAGAGAAATTCGGGTACAGGGGAAATTTGAGTTTAATTTAGTAGCCTATACCTATCGATGTTACGTTGAGATGGGTGAACGTAATATTAATGACAGTCATCCAATATGCTGTAATAGAAATAAAGAAATCCTTCCCTCATCTTAAAAGGCACCCACCCGCCACTGATTCGTATGATATGTTATGAATTGCAATTCGTACAATATGTTACAAATTTGCAATAAGTATGATATGTTATGAATTCCAATTTGATGTATTTAATGTTATCTAGGTGGCTAGGTGGCTAACACTATCATTAGATAGGTGGTTAAAGTTAGCTTGACAAGGGGTTTTAAGGTTAGGGTTAGGTGATAGGTTAAATTGTTACGGTTAGGGTTAGGTGAAGGGTTAGCTAACATGCTAAGTAGCTAAATAGTAGTAAGTAGTTACAATGTTGCTAATTAGCTAAAATGCTAAAGTTGCCAGTGATGAGATTTGAAACACGCAACCTTTGAGTTGCCAGACATTGGTATTATACGCCCACCCGACCAACCACCCTCCTTTAGTTTTTGCCTTAAGTAATCTTTTGTCTTATGTAACCATACTAAACGTAACATATCATACTAATTTGAATGTCCCGGATTTCCATTTACTATGTTACGTTTAGTCTATGAGACCAGGCTGAATAGATAGATTTTATTTACACAAATACATGTGCCACAATGGAGCACATTGGCAGTTAAAGAAAACTCAATTGCAGTGCAGCTTACATAACATAAAGAGAGACCTAGTAATACAACATTTCAATTTGAACAACTACCCTATCTAGTGTCAGTTAAAAAGCCTAACTAATGATGGGATTGGGATTGGGATTTTTATTTTTGCCTTATTACTTTACACTGCCCCAGTCTCTCTGTAGTCTGTGTTATATAACTCTATTATATGAGCTCTGTACTAAATGAATGTGTAACTGAAGTGCAGCCATTTTCTTCTTTACAGGTATGACAGCAAAAGTAAGATGTAAGTTTAATGTAAAGTTAAAATAAAGTAATAACAGGCACATCTTATTTTTTTATTCATCTTTTATTAAGTCAGGGTAACTTGGTCATCATGGCTACGTGTAACAGCAGTGAGATCCCCTCTGGGACCAGAACTGACTTCAGTATTACTCAACCAATATTCCCCCAATTATACAGAGACATAGCAATACTATTATGACAACAGTATTGGAACAATATGATAGTGTATCGTGGAACTATTATTTTCAATGTTCAAATCCAGCAATTAAAAAGGTCTTCAGTCATATCAAAATAAAAATATAATACAGAAAAATACAGAGAAATACTTAAATGTAAACACCTCTCCCACTCAATGATGAGCTCTGTACATCATCAGTCATGTATTCACAACAAAAATCTTGATGAAATGAAATATAATGAATAATCTTAAATACTGTAAGTAACACTGCCTGTAATGAAGGGGTAGCTCTAGTGGGGACTGGGACAAGTGGCAAACCTGGTGCAGCTATGGTCAGACAATACTCAATGAATTTAAAAGCAAAGTAAAGCGAGCAATCAAACACATAAAATACATACATTAAGACTTACACATTGAATAAAACACATGCAATTACACACATGCAAGACAAGAAAATGACGTAACGTAATTGTTCAAAGCGCTTCAACACCACTCCGTCATAATGAGTCACTTCAAAAAACAACTTCAAAAAGTGCAGGATGGCAAAGAAAGAAATAGTATTTTAGTCTACAGGAATCTGTGTATGATCACAGGGAAAGAATATGCATGAAGTTAAAATGCTCCATCATTCTTGCCAATGCAGGTTAGCCAAACAAGTCCAAGTTTGTAGTGTGGTACTACTGTAGCTTCTGTAGCTACTACTGTATTTGACAGGAGGTTGTACGAATGGGGCTTGAGAGGAGGAGAGACAGGGTAAGGAGAACTGAACCCCCCGGGTGACCAGGACCTTTCAGCCCTCCTGTCCAAAGTCCTCTGTGAACTTCCTGACCTTGAACAAGTCCTCAGTTGTACTGTGGGCCGTGTGGTGGATAGTGAGCGCAGCATGTCAGACTGGAGGGCAGAGGGACACAGAGAAGACAAACAAGAGCATTAGCATGGTTCAGCAATTACACAAATGTGAGAGTCAGTGTGCAATGCCAGGATGTGTATGTTGAAACAACATGTTCCAGCATGTTTGTGAGCTGTGAATGTGAATGTCAATGAACACAGTGAGTATGTCTGTGCTGTGAATGTCAAATAAAATAAAATAAAATGTTATTTGTCACATGCACCAAATACAACAAGTGTAGACAGCAGGTGCAACAGATGCATTTCACCTTACAGTGAAATGCTTACTTACTTAACCAACAATGCTTTAAGAAGTTAAGAAAAAAATAAAAATAAGTGTTAAGTAAAAAATATATAAGTAAATAATTGAAAATAAAAAGTTAAAATAATTAAAAAGCAGCAGTAAAATAACAGCTATTTACAGGGGGTACCGGTACAGAGTTAATGTGCGGGGGCACAGGTTAGTCGAGGTAATTGAGGTAAAATGTACATGTAGGTAGAGTTAAAGTGACTATGCATAGATAACAAACAGAATAGTAGCAGCGTAAAGGGGGGGGGGGGTCAATGCAAATATCCATTTGATTAGCTATTCAGGAGTCTTATGGCTTGGGGGTAGAAGGTGTTGAGAAGCCTTTTGGACCTAGACTTGGCGTTCCTTACCACTTGCCGTGCGGTAGCAGAGAGAACAGTCTAAGACTAGGGTGTCTGGAGTCTTTGACAATGTGTGTTTCTTACCATGCAGATGATGGGCTCCGGAATTTTGTCGCTAGGCACATCCATCCAGGTCAATTCTATGGCTCCCGGGTCCCCAGGCGAGCACGGGGTCAGAAGGTCATCCACCATCAATTGACTGTTGGCACTGGATGGACCTTGCACCTAGAGTACCATTACAACAACACACTATCTTAAATATCCTTAAAGGTTGAGAAAGAGATGTACCTTTAGTGTTGTATGCAAGAGTTGACTGCAATAGAGTTGCTATTGTGTGTATAAATGACCTTTTTGAAGTGTGGGGCTGACTGCAGTTTCCTGACAGGCTGCATGAGGGCATCTCATACGATGACGCTGATATCGGCCCCAGAGTAGCTTTCTGTCTTTTTGGCGAGCTTACACAGGTCTGCGTCACTGATGCTGTGACGCGTGTTGCCCAGGTGCAACCGGAACATCTGGGACATAGCTGGCCACTAACATTTAGTGGCTGCTGCCAACATACTGACTCAGCTCCAGCCACTTTAATAATGGGAATTGATGGAAATTTATTTAAAAATGTATCACTAGCCACTTTAAACAATGCCACTTAATATAATGTTTACATACCATACATTACTCATCTCATCTCATATGTATATGTATATACTGTACTCTATATCATCTACTGCATCTTGCCATCTTTATGTAATACATGTATCACTAGCCACTTTAAACTATGCCACTTTATGTTTATATACCCTACATTACTCATCTCATATGTATATACTGTACTCTATACCATCTACTGCATCTTGCCTATGCCGTTCTGTACCATCACTCATTCATATATCTTTATGTACATATTCTTTATCCCTTTACACTTGTGTGTATAAGGTAGTAGTTAGGGAATTGTTAGGTTAGATTACTCGTTGGTTATTACTGCATTGTCGGAACTAGAAGCACAAGCATTTCGCTACACTCGCATTAACATCTGCTAACCATGTGTATGTGACAAATCAAATTTGATTTGATTTGGCTGTTCTAGGAGAGGGATGTATTGATAATGCTTGATAATTGATGATGCTTGATAATGACTTTATTGTGTCTGTTAGGAAATTATTTTTAGCTTGAACAACGTAAAACATTTGTAACACATTTTTGTCACTTTTCCTAAAACCAGATGTGGAAAAACAACAGAGAAATATTTTTGTTTAATTAGTAAAGGCTTGATAAAACATTTATTAATGGTAATGGTGCTTGAAAACCCAAACAAATGAAAACCCAAACAAAATTAGCAAAATTGGCAGTGTTAAGGCTGGGGGATTGAAATCGTGTTTGTAGATAGAACACTTCTGCACAGACATGTAAAGCAATACATTCACTCTTTACAGTGTAATCATTAGTATTGTAACATGAGGCCCATACAGTTACCCAGAAACCCTATTGTACATTACAGAATCAAAGATCATGAACCCACAGTTGTATCTGAAAGGCAATATTTTACATTTTAGTAATTTAGCAGACACTCTTATCCAGAGTGACTTACATTAGTGAGTGCATACATTTTGATACTTTTWTCGTACTGGTCCCCTGTGGGAATCGAACCCACAATCCTGGCAGCGCCATGCTCTACCAACTGAGCTACCAACTGACATTGATATACTTTTACTGTCCCTTATTTCATGTGTTTCCTGTCCCTTAGTTTGTTTTCATTTAGCAGATGCTCTTATCCAGAAAGACTTACAGGAGCGATTAGTGTTACGGGTCCTGCTCAAGGGAACATCGGCAGATCTTTCACCTAATTGGCTCGGGATTTGCACCAGCGACCTTTCAGTTACTGGCCCAACGCTCTTAACCGCTAGGCTACCTTCCGCCTTGAGGTACGTTCTGTAACAAGTTTATTGTATGTTCTGTATGTAAAATAGAAAACAAATACCTCAAGAGCAAATGTGGTTTTGAAATCAAATTGAATGATATTAAAATGGTCTAAGACACATGGTACTTCTCATCAGTAGGCAATGTAGGATTTCAGTAACTGGGAAATCTGCTACAGTATCTGCAAACACTAGTCTTTGCTTTGGGAGATTATAGCTTTTTTCCCCTTTTTTTTCTTATTTTCCTTCTTTTTATAAAAGTCTGCAGAAAAACAAGACACGTTTTCCATTTTAATAGTCACATGATTGACGGTGACCCAAAATGACAAGTATACCTTCATATAACAAGGCTGAAAAAAAGAAGAAAATGAACAGATGATAAAGTCTTCACTCAGAGTATAGGTCACTTCATAGAAGTCATTATGCTGTTGATTGAGAGCAATATCTCGTTGATTGTTGAGAGGATGTTGTATGTAGGCTATGTCTGCCAATCAATAAAAGTGCATTTTACAAAGAAAGCACATCAGTTTGCACACTATACAAAGTGTTATGACCAAAAGCTGTACAACCTATGCTCAAAGTAATCACATCAAATCATAATTGTAACCAGATATAAATAAGACACGTAGAATACTTTACATCAATGTATCTGTAGTGCTTATTCAAGTCCCACAGGATAATAATCTCTTCTGTAGTGTTCATATTTATAATCTTAAATTAATCATCTAAACATGTCAATCCAGCCTGTACTTCAGTACAGGTCTTTATAGGGTTTGGGGTATTTAAACATCAGATAATCCATGTAATAAAAGTCATAGGCCCTCTGTCTCTCCGTGGCGTTCAACTGTTCAAAATATCTCTGGGTAATGGTGGAGGAAGTCCTTTCTGCTTTGGGGTTCCTGTCTTTAAAGTCAGGGAAAGTGAGGTTGCTAGGTGCCCCGATGCTCCGTAGCAGGAAGTTGGCCTCCTCCTTCAGGCTCTCGAATTTCCCGATGAAGTCGTAGTGCAGCTGGCAGGGGCTGCATAGTTGGCTGACCGGCGTCCAGTGGATGTCCATGCCCACGGGTCGCCTCACATCCAACAGGTACTGGACAAACTCCCTGAAGGTGACCCCGGCGCCGGTCCTTAGGGCAGAAAGCGAGGCGTTGGCCCGGTACCGGGAGATGATGGGCCGGCCAAACACCGGGTGGTAGTACGAGTTGGGGCTCTCGAACTTGTCACGGAAGGCCGACACCAGCCTCTCGAAAGGCTCCCGTACGAAGAGGACCTTGGTGTAAGAGCGGAGGCGCTCGGCCACGCCCGCCTGGCTGTAGGCGTCCAGTCGACGGAGTTGGTTGGCATAGTGGGCGTCGTCGTGGGCGATGCCGTGCGTGGAGGTGGCACTGCCTCCCAGGACCATCAGCACCCGCTTCCAGTTGGAGCAGCCAGCTTTGGGCACCTCACAGTACAGCAGGCCTGACCTATTATTAATTAACCAATACAACAGAAATATATGAATAGTTATCTGGGGCTAACATCTCAGAGTGGGAGTCCTGATTTAGGATCAGTTAGGCCTTTTAGATCACAATGAATAAAATTACATGGACAGGGGGACCTCTAGATCAGCCCTGAACATGAATTGCAATGAAATACAATTATACATGTAAATCATGTAATGTATTTACTGTTTACATGTACTGTAAATAATGCTCAATGAAATTAACCACTAAAGTTACAACACCTATCCTCCACGTAGACGCGGGACACCTGCCGGCTGGAGACGGGGTGCTCGGTGACGCCCGGCTGGTATTTGGTGCAGACCTCCCTCAGCAGGTGGTGGCGGGACACTTGGGTATGAGCCATGCCCTGTAACTGACGGTCCTCCTCACCAGGGGGGGCACCACTAGGAATTACAGAACCGCTCTTTAACAGCAGCTTCCTGTGGCGTTTAGTGACCGGTGGCCTGGGGCTTTCGGCTTGTTGGTCTCCGGAAGTTGGGGTGGATGAGTGGGGCAGCCACTGTAAGGAAGGGGGCTGTCTGGGGCTAGGACTAGGGAGGCTGGGGTTAGAGGATATCTCTTCCCCTGGAGCTCCATGGAAACCTCCACCTAGGTTGATGCCCTCAACGACTGCACTGTCTGAGGGCTGATCCTGTGTCACATGGAACAATTGTTAACAGAAGCTCAACTTTACACAAGATGGAGATAGTGCTTGTTCCTCAACAATCCACAAGATGGCGTCATTACATTATTTTGAGGGAGCTCAGCAGCTCAGTGAGCTGAATGTAAGCAGGCATCTGATCTGATCAAGTAATCTTACCTTTTGAATTGGCCACCTTGGAGCAACCATGAACTTCGCACCTGGAGAGAAAGAGAGAGAGAAAGAGAGAGAGAGAGAGCGAGAGAGAGAGAGAGAGAGGAGACAGACAGACGAGAGAGAGAGGAGATTGATAGAATCCTACATTACGTATTACAAAAAGTATTTTGCTTGTAACAAGCTTCTCCAGCCGAGCTGAAATAGGTATCAAGACAGAGCCTAGAGGAGAGATGGTGTCTATTACAGATGGGGCTATAGGACAAGACTCCATTTTATCACAAGATTAGGTTTTTGATAGAGAGGCCAGGTGTGTGTGTGTGTGTGTGTTTGTTTGACTTTGTGTGGGGTGTGGTGTGCGTGTGCGTGTGCGTGTTGGTGTGTGTGTGTGTGTGTGTGTGTGTGTGTGTGTGTGTGTGTGTGTGTGTGTTGTGTGTGGTGTGTGTGATAGAAGAGAGAAAATAAAGAGTGATGCTCATGTTACCTTGGCGACGCTTAGATTACCGGCCACTATCACGTTTTATCAACACTTTCACCTATTGTATTATTGTTGAGTTACTGAGAACAGATCTCTCTTCCCAGTGCAGCCAAGTGATATTTTTCAGACTGAGGCGTGACATACATAATAGTACAGAAATCGTTACAGGACAGGGGAATGGGGATGTCAAAAATGGCTTTGTCATCACAAAACAGATTTGTTAGAGAAGAACTTAAAATCAGCCTCAAACAAAACAGTCAAGGGATGCACAGAAACATTATGTCTTTCAGATTGTGATTATAATCAGTCATAGAATAATACATATTTTTGGGGGAGGGAAGTAGACACCCAAGAGATGGAGGAAAACATCAGAAAACATAATTAGTCACCATAGCAGATGTTCAAGACATCACATGGTCATTAGAGATGTTGCTAGTGAGAACTACAGTAACAACGTGCTATTTTTTACATACATTCATGTAATGTTTCATCTAGAATTTACAGTATAATGACACAGTGCCAGTTCTCAATATCTATGTGTTATCGCTCGATAGCACTAGACGGCTACAAGAAAACAAAACTGAATACATGCAGGGCTGTTGGGCCGCTCCATGGGGGGTGACTGATCTCCTACATAACAATGACAACCTTGCTTACTCCTTACTAAGAACACACACACACACACACACAACAAACACCACAACACACACACACACACCACACACACCACACACACACACACACACAACACACACACACACACACCACAAACACACACACACACACACACACAACCCACACACACACACACAACACCACACACACACACACACACACAGGAGGCTTGCTAATGTGAATGTGCCAGGGGTAATGGGGGATCCAGATGGCTTCCACAGCGGCAGCCTGGGATCATCTTGACACTGAAGGTTACTGCTTTCCGACTGCTGCCGTGTCAAAAGAGCATCAAGAATCTCTCACTGCTTCTCAAGAAGTCACCCACTTTTGCAACACTTGCAAGGAACAATATATCTGGGTGAGCTTGGCCCAATGAAAGCAAATCACAAAGACTATCCATTGTATGAGGGGATATAATGAAGCATTATAAAAGAGAATGAAGAATGTCTTACAAAGGCATACATAACAGATAAGTAATGCTTCTGTCAATGGCCCTGTGTTGGCTGTCTAAGTAATATAGATGTGTTAAGTTGTCAATGGCCCTGTGTTGGCTGTCTAAGGAATAGAATGTGTTAAGTTGTCAATGGCCCCTGTGTTGGCTGTCTAAGGAATAGAATGTGTTAAGTTGTCAATGGCCCCTGTGTTGGCTGTCTAAGGAATAGAATTGTTAAGTTGTCAATGGCCAATGTGGTTGGCTGTCTAAGGAATAGAATGTGTTAAGTTGTCAATGGCCCTTGTGTTGGCTGTCTAAGAAATATAATGTGTTAAGTTGTCAATGGCCCTGTGTTGGCTGTCTTAGGAAATAGAATGTGTTAAGTTGTCAATGCCCCTGTGGTTGGCTGTCTAAGAAATATAATGTGTTAAGTTGTCAATGGCCAGTGTGTTGGCTGTCTAAGGAATAGAATGTTGTTAAGTTGTCATGGGCCGCCTGTGTTGGCTGTCTAAGAAATATAATGTGTTAAGTTTGTCATTGGCCAGTGTGTTGGCTGGTCTAAGAATATAAATGTGTTAAGTTGTCAAGGCCCTGTGTTGGCTGTTAAGAAATAATAAGTGTTTAAGTTGTCATTGAAGCAGTGTGTGGCGTGTCTAAGAAAATATAATGTTTAAGTTGTCAATGGCCAGTGTGTTGGGTCTAAGGAATAGAATGTGTTAAGTTGTCAATGGCCCTGTGTTGGCTGTCTAGGAAATTAGAATGTGTTAAGTTTGTCCTGTTCACATACAGTAGCTTCAGTACCACTTGCATTTAAAGGTTATTACTGTAAGGTGTTTAATATTCTATTTAGGGGCGATTGTAAAGCTTGCACCTGCTGTACCCCGATAACCCCCTGTCTCACACACTCACACACACACACACACACACACACACACACACACACACACCACACACACACACACACTACACACACAACACCACACACACACACACACACACACACACACACACACACACACACACACACACACACCACCAGCCCCCTTCCTCAATGTCAGTGTTGACTCAGGACTTCCACCACTTCTACACCTGTCATTTAGCTTACCCTCTTTGGCAATCACTAACTAAGCTCAAATCTGGGGCTTAAACTTTACTCTCTGCTCTGAGCAACTTAACGACACGCACAGACAGGCAGACAGACAGACAGACAGACAGACAGACAGGTAGGCAGGCAGACAGGTGAGGAGACACTGCTGCTGTCAACCCTGTAATGACCCTGGCCTGCCTGTGATGGAGATGACGAGAGGGGGGCGACCTGATTGACGGCACGTGTCAGCGGGGAGGACATGAGAGTTGTGTCAAGGCCGTCACACTGATCGTCACAGGATCGATTACATGCCAGAGCTGTGGAGGCTTACTGCTGGTGACGGACTGAGAGAGAGAGGTGTGTGTGTTTGTACTGTGTGTGATGTGAGTGACTGTGTTTGTACTGTGTGATGTGAGTGACTGTGTTTGTGCGCGCGTGTGTGTGACAATTACTTACTTCCCAGCCAAGCACCAGATTTAGGCCCCCTGTCTAAGGTCTCTCCACTGTCAGTCTACAGCTCAGGAGGACTGTGTTTAAGCATTTCATTCCTGATGCTGTCAGGGCAACATGCTTTGTATTTTCTTCAATCGTGTAATTTGGTAGTCAATTGGGTTCTTGTTGTTTTTAAATGTGTGTTCTAGGGAGCTGAATTTTTCTTGAATATTTTGGGGGTTTAAAGTAAGGTCTTCTGATGGTATTATTCCATCAAGACGTTCAAAACGATATTTTACAATGTTGCCATTTTGAATGACTAGGTCATTCCTCTGTTGTCCATTTAGACCATTTTATTTCTCCCACAACTGGCTTCTATCAATGGAGTCTTCAATCTCTTTCAGAGTGTTGTCATAATGCTTCTGTTTCTTCCAGCTTAGGTTATGTTTATATTCTTTCAATGTGACACAATATTCTTACCGAACGTCTCTAACCTGTAGTTAGTGATGTTTTCTATTTGATAAATATCTCAATTTGTTCCTTATGAGATTACATTCAGCATCAAACCATTTCTCTTTTTACATTTTCCAATTAGAACAGTTTTTATTTTGCATAAATTTTCTTTTGTGGCAGCTTTTTGATAGATCTCATTTAATTTATTCACAGCCAAATTTATGTCAGGGAGGTTTGGGCTGAATGCACTTGAAAGGAAATCATTTATACAGGCTGTAATTTCTGGGCAGTGCATTGTTGTGTTGAAGTGTGTTGCGCTGTCAGTGGCCCATCTGTATGTTTCATTTGGATGAAGCCGTGTACAGGGCTCTGTTTGTGTGGTCTTTGGGTGGCGAAGTCTTTTCAAAAAGACAATCTGGCAGCGGTCAGACAATGGTGTCTGTGGTCTGACAGTGAATGCACTAATAGAGGAGGGATCCAAGTCTGAGATTGCATAGTCAACAACACTAGTCCCAAGAGTTAAGCAGTAAGTTAGAATCCCATCTAATCCTACCATTAGAAAAACACAGGCCTAAGGCTCAACAGAGATGCACTAACTCCTTTACATTTTTGTTCGCTACCTGGTCAGAGCTATTTCTATTACTAGTGATGGGACTCAGGTATATGTCAAATATATGTCTATTACCCTCAGGGTCTACTACACATTCAGATTCAGAACCTGTTCTACCATTAAAATCCCCCAAATGACTTTTTGGGGGGCTTGCCTGTTTTGCTTGTTATTTTGGCATTAATACGTGTCACTTATCAGTTTGCAAAAAAAGTCATTGAGATAATAAGGCCGCATACAAACATGATCTCTTTTTTGCTTTCTTGAGTAAGGCAGCTCCAAAATGCAGGTGTTTCAGCCTAGCGCAGTGCTTTCTGTGGTGATGGGGCAAGCCAGCACAAAATACAGAGCGTTGCGCCTGATTGGCTCAGTTTTCTGTCATGATTGGCTCAGTTTTTTGTCACTCATGGGACAGTACGTCATCCCCAAATCTAAGGTTAGAGCTCAAAAATGTTAGCCCCTTGGGTTCTGCCATAGGGTTATATTAGAAGTGCCCATCCGATAAGGCTCAAGGTCATTGGCCACAGATAGAATGACATCAAATCACGTTATAGCTACAGTAGCTTTAATTGGACTGTCACATCTTACTTTCAAAGTCTTAGCTAGCAGTCATCATCAGTTGTCATCAAGTCGACATTCTACTGGCAAATCCTATGTAATCCTTGTCATATGAAGATAAATTATAGATAAAACGTATCGGTGCTCATCGGCCATTGTAAACAAAGATTACACCACAAGTTGGAAATCGCAAATTCATTAATGAGTCGTTTGGAAGGACTCAGTGGCTAACTGTAAGCTTTGCAAAGAAACCACTAATGTTAGCCTGTTATTCAGTGGAGTGGCTGTGTTTTTTRCCCCGAGTTACCACCATAAATCCAGAGAATGCCAGACTTTGATGACAAAGTTTGATGACAACATTTGCCCACAAAGGACCGCTGCGCCACCTCCACAAGGTGAGTCCAAAAATGTCTTGTATGCTGCTGCATAAATGATGTAATATGCAAGGGAGAAATATATACTGTTGCTAAGAAAGTAATATTAAGTGTATGTTGTGTAGTAAGCTGTTAGTAGCCCATGTGCCTCACCCTAATAATTTGGTCTATTTTCACCAACGCGGTATTGTAAACACATAACGTTAGTAGTTGTGGTGCTCGGCTTGCACGTGCAAATTCAACACACACAACATTCTATAATATAATTGTGTTATTTGACGTGTCAAGTTAAAAGCCGATTTAACGCGTCAAATAGTGTTATATGACGTGTATCTTTTTTGACACACAAAGACCCAAACGGCATTCAATGTGCCTCACCCTAATAATTTGGTATATTTTCACCACTTCATTTCGCCTACTGTTCTAACTTGGTGGTTCACAAATAGCCTAGAACCTGTTTTTAATCATTGAATATTGTAAGAGCTCTCATTGTCTGTTTGTATGCCCCAAGTCTGCCATATAAGCTATGTTTTTTTTAAAGGCAGTAAATGAGGCTGAACGAACTGTTTCGCTGCCAGACAAAGCTCTGCTGAAAGCCAGGTGTAGCAGTGGTAAGATGTTGGGACTGCTGTTGGGACTCTGTTGTTGGGACAGCTTTATGAAGGCCATAACAGTTTGTGGGCACCGTTTTGTCACCGTTATAGTGCAATTAATATATTGTTTAGTGTTGTGTTGTAGTGGCTTTGCTGGCATGCATCCCACTTTTTTTGTTTGCCCCACCAAGATGGGTGGGGCAAACAAGATCCTAAAATCACCAAGATGCTAAAATCGCCACTGCATATGATCATTCCTCCCGAGTACCTACCGTGAGTTACATTTTAATGATGGGAGTATAATGTCCCTATAGCCTGAAGGACATTGAGGATCTATGCTACCACGACACCATGTTTCTAGAAGTATTATTATGTCTTGACTTTTGGTGTTTTTAAGAAAATCTGGGTTTTGGTCTTAAGACGTAAGGTAGAGGAGTACAAGCCCTGGATATACCAAGAACTGAATGTTAATGATCTCATTTCACAAACTCAGCAAAAAAAGAAATGTCCTCTCACTGTCAACTGCGTTCATTTTCAGCAAACTTAACATGTGTAAATATTTGTAGGAACATAACAAGATTCAACAACTGAGACATAAACTGAACAAGTTCCACAGACATGTGACTAACAGAAATTGAATAATGGATCCCTGAACAAAGGGGGGGGGGGTCAAAATCAAAAGTAGCAGTCAGTATCTGGTGTGGTCACCAGCTGCATTAACTTCTCTAGGATAGGGGGCAGCATTTTCAAATTTGGATGAAAAGCATACCCAAATTCAACTGCCAGCTACTCATCCCCAGACGATAAGATATGCATATTATTGGTAGATTTGGTTTGAAAACACTCTGACGTTTCTAAAACTGTTTGAATCATGTCTGTGAGTATAACAGAACTTATTTAGCAGGCGAAACCCCGAGGACAAACCATTCCGATTTTTTTTTTTTTTGAGGTCACTCTTTTCAATGGGTTTTCACTGGGAATCCAGATTTCTAATTGACCTTCTTGCAGTTCCTACCGCTTCCACTGGATGTCAACAGTCTTTAGAAATTGGTTGAGGTTTTTTCCTTTGTGTAATGAAGAAGTATGCCCATCTTGAACGAGGGTCACTCGAAGTGTCCTGTTTGTTAGAGGCGCGTAACCAGAAAGCTAACTACAGTTTGTTTTAATCCTGTATTGAACACAGATCATCCCGTCTTCAATTTGATCGATTATTTACGTTAAAAAAATACCTAAAGTTGTATTACAAAAGTAGTTTGAAATGTTTTGGCAAAGTTTACAGGTAACTTTTGAGATATTTTGTAGTCACGTTGCACAAGGAACCGGTGTTTTTCTGGATCAAATGCGCCAAATAACATTTTGGATATATATCGACGGAATTAATCGAACAAAAGGACCATTTGTGATGTTTATGGGACATATTGGAGTGCCAACAACAGAAGCTCGTCAAAGGTAAGGCATGAATTATATTTTTATTTCTGTGTTTTGTGTCGCGCCTGCAGGGTTGAAATATGCTTCTCTCTCTTTGTTTACTCTGTTGCTATCCTCAGCTAATAGCATTTTTTGCTTTCGCCGAAAGGCCTATTTGAATTCTGACATGTTGGCTGGATTCACAACAAGTGTAGCTTTAATTTGGTATCTTTCATGTGTGATTTAATGAAAGTTAGATTTTTATAGTAATTTATTTGAATWTGGCGCTCTGCATTTTCTCTGGCTTTTGGCCAAGTGGGACGTTAGCGTCCCACATATCCCAGAGAGGTTAAGTACTGCAGTGCATCTCCTCCTCATGGACTGCACCAGATTTACCAGTTCTTGCTGTGAGATCCCCCTATCTTCCACCAAGGCACCTGCAAGTTCCCGGACATTTCTGGGGGGGAAGGGCCCTAGCCCTCACCCTCCGATCCAACAGGTCCCAGACGTGCTCAATGGGATTGAGATCCGGGCTCTTCGCTGGCCAAGGCAGAACACTGACATTCCTGTCTTTCAAGGAAATCACGTACAGAACGAGCAGTATGGCTGGTGGCATTGTCATGCTGGAGGGTCATGTCAGGATGAGCCTGCAGGAAGGGTACCACATGAGGGAGGAGGATGTCTTCCCTGTAATGCACAGTGTTGAGATTGCCTGCTATGACAACAAGCTCATTCCGATGATGCTGTGACACATCGCCCCAGACCATGACGGCCCCTCCACCTCCAAATCGTTCCCGCTCCAGTGTACAGGCCTCGGTGTAACGCTCATTCCTTTGACGATAAAAGCGAATCCGYCCATCACCCCTGGTGAGACAAAACCGCGACTCGTCAATGAAGAGCACTTTTTGCCAGTCCTTTCTGGTCCAGCAACGGTGGGTTTGTGCCCATAGGCGACGTAGTTGCCGGTGATGTCTGGTGAGGATCTGCCTTACAACAGGCCTACAAGCCCTCAGTTCCAGGCCTCTTCTCAACCTATTGCGGGACAGTCTGAGCACTGATGGAGGGATTGTGCGTTCTGGTGTAACTCGGGCAGTTGTTGTTGCCATCCTGTACCTGTCCCGCAGGTGTGATGTTCAGATGTACCGATCCTGTGCAGGTGTTGTTACACGTGATCTGCCACTGCGAGGATGATCAGCTGTCCGTCCTGTCTCCCTGTAGCGCTGTCTTAGGCGTCTCACAGTACGGACATTGCAGATGAGCAGGGACCCTGGGCATCTTTCTTTTGGTGTTTTTTATGAGTCAGTAGAAAGGCCTCTTTAGTGTCCTAAGTTTTCATAACTGTGACCTTAATTGCCTACCGTCTGTAAGCTGTTAGTATCTTAACAACCGTTCCACAGGTGCATGTTCATTAATTGTTTATGGTTCATTGAACAAGCATGGGAAACAGTGTTTATCCCTTTCAATGAAGATCTGTGAAGTTATTTTATATTTTTACGAATTATCTTTGAAAGACAGGGTCCTGAAAAAGTTATGTTTTCTTTTTTTGCTGAGTTTATAAATATATACAGTATATCTATATATAATTTGGTTATAGTAAAGTACATAGGAAATTAATACACAAGCAAATATAGAACAGAACATCCAAACTTGTGTTATTTCCAGCAAGTTGATGTGACTGAGGAAATAGAGTATGGTATGTGTGTTGTATTATGTGTGTGGTTGATACACCCGCACAATATTTAGACTAAGCGCACCAACCACGCCCAACAGCTCACCAACCACGCCAACAGCGCACCAACCACACCCAACAGTCCACCACCACGCCCAACAGCGCATCAACCACGCCAACAAGTCCACCAACCACGCCAACAGCGCACCAACCCGCCCAACCACGCCCAACAGCTCACCAACCACAGCCCAAACAGCGCACCAACCACGCCCAACAGCGCACCAACCACGCCCAACAGCGCACCAACCACGCCCAACAGCGCACCAACCACGCCAAACGCCCACCACCACGCCCAACAGCGCACCAACCACGCCCAGACAAGTCCACCAACCACGCCCAACAGCGCACCAACCACGCCCAACAGTCCACCAACCACACCCAACAGTGCACCAACCACGCCCAACAGTCCACCAACCACGCCCAACAGTCCACCAACCACGCCCAACAGTGCACCAACCACGCCCAACAGTCCACCAACCACACCCAACAGTGCACCAACCATGCCCAACACAAGAGTGAATGTTGTGCTGTGTGTTTCAACTAAGAGCATTCTTCAGTAGCAGGAAATATATATTTTTATAAATAGACAACAAGAAAATGACTATATCTTCATATCATTTCAGAATGTGAAACTAATTTCTCTTTTATCTTATACACTGAGCATACCAAACATTAGGAACACACTTTTGCCCTCAGAACAGCCTCAATTCATTGGGACATAGACTCTACAAGGTGTCAAAAGCATTCCACAGGGATGCTGGCCCATGTTGACTCCAATGCTTGGTGGTGGACCATTCTTGATACACACAGGAAACTGTTGAGCGTTAGGGTCTATATGACTCTTACCGGAGGCTGCCTCTGCATATGTGGGCTGGCAGTGAGGCTGAGCTATGGTCGGGTCTGGGTTACCSTCCTGTTGGCCACTATTTGTCCTACCCCTATAGTACAATCCAGTGCATGGCTAAATGCTCTCTCTCTCTCTCATGCTCCCCATTCCTGCTTTTCTCCGCTCTTACCTCACCGAAGGGGTATCTTTAATTGATGGAAAGGTTATAAATATTGGAGGGTGTTTCAGCGTGACTTGAAAGGCTTCCACAGTGCTCTGCGCTGTGTGGTGAGAGAGCCATCCCTGTCACAGTGTCTCCTGCTCAGTGCAGAGGTAATGAGTCAAGGCKCTGAGTTGGAATGGAGAATCTGATGAGTTTCCATAGAAGTAGGATTACTAGAACAGATATTCCCATTCAATTATATTTATATGGAAGCTTTGGTGTCGACAGACAAAGAATAGCGGGTTCTGACTAGTCATYTGGGCATGTGCACTGATAGGGTCAGAAACCAACTGTACACATAGCGCAGGTACTCTCATGCATAGAGAATCTCACATACATTAGTTGATGGGGTATACAAAATGACTCTGTCAGAAGATAGTGCAATACAAGCTGTGATGTGTCAGAACCTGAATAAAACTCTTCTTTGTTATCACAATATTGCTGTACTGTTTGTAGTCAACATTTTCAGGGTATAGAGTGAAACATTTCTCTACAGTGCAATATCACTTAGGTCCCCCTTAGTTGTTGTTCCTGATGCAAAGGCATTTGAGTGATAAGGCCTGCTTCAGCAGAATTGCACCCAATGGACCAAGAGCTGAGTACATTAAAAAGTGAGTCAATGATTGTTGGTGTAGATTTCAGTCTCAATTCTTCTTAGCAAGGGTAAGAGCGTCCTTCCACTGGATAATTTACAGTGCTTTCAGAAAGTATTCACACCCCTTGACTTTTTCCACAAAATTACATTTATTGAATTGAGTTGTTTTGTCACTGGCCTACACACAATACCTCATAATGTCAAAGTGGAATTATGGTTCAAAATTTGTATAAATTAATTAAAAATGAAAAGCTGAAATGTCTTGAGTCAATAAGTATTTAACCCCTTTGTTATGGCACACCTACATAAGTTGCATGGACTCACTCTGTGTGGAATAACAGTGTTTAACATGATTTTTAAATGACTACTTTATCTCTGTATTCTACACATACAATTATCTGTAAGGTCCCTCAGTCTGGCAGTGGATTTCTAACACAGATTCAACCACAAAGACCAGGGAGGTTTTCCAATGACTCGCAAAGAAGAGCACCTATTTGTAGATGGGTAAAACATGTTAAAAGCAGACATTGAATATACCTTTGAGCATGGTGAAGTTATAAATTACACTTTGGATAGTGTATCAACATACCCAGTCACTCAAAAATACAGACGTCCTTCCTAGTTTTTTTAAATGATAAAAGAAACGGAATAGGGCTAAGCACAGGCAAAATCCTAGAGGTTCCTGGTTCCGTCTCCTTTTCAACAGACACTGGGAGAAAAATTCACCTTTCAGCAGGACAATAACCTAAACTACAAGGTCAAATATACACTGGAGTTGCTTACCAAGATGACAGTGAATGTTCCTGTGTGGCCTAGTTACAGTTTTGACTTAATTCGGCTTGAAAATCGATGGCCAGACTTGAAAATGGCTGTCTAGTAATGATCAACAATCAACTTGTCAAAGCTATAAGAATTTATAATAGAATAATGTACAAATATGTATTGTACTATCCAGGTGGAGCAAAGCTCTTAGAGACTTACCCAGAAAGACTCACAGCTGCAATCACTCAGGGGGTTGAACACTTATGTAATCAAGATATATTAGTGTTTTATTAGAATTTTTCTTGACATTACAATGTATTATGTTTAGATCATTGACAAAAAACAACAATTAAATCCATTTGAATCCCACTTTATAATACAACAAAATGTGGAAAAAGTCAAGGGGTGTGATTTTTTTGTGAAGATCAGAATATCTTTCTGATTTGGTGTGACTGGCTGGGAACAATGTCCAAACCAAATGGAAAAGGTTTCATTGCGTAAGTGCACTTAAACCTAGAATCCTTAATTGAAACAATAACAAAGCGTTCGCCCCACCCCTGTTTCGTTAAAACGCTATGGGATGGGTCTGGAGAAATGCAACGACTCTCAAATTAATAGACAGAGCTAGGGATGCAAGGACTGGCCATCCATGATATCAAATGTATAATTTTAACCATGTTTTGAGGCTATACAGTGTTTGTTTAGATATGTTTACATGATTACAAACATTGGAATAAAACAAGCTTATATTTTGGGTTCTGATGGGGTACGACAGTTGAACTAAYCTCATGAGGCATTCATAATTTATATTCTTAAAGAATCAATAGGTATATATCATTAATTTATAAATCCCAAAATGGATGTAGCAACTAAGGATTCTAGCTTTAAACATATTGACATACACTATGCATGCAGTACATACAGTATGTATACATACACATTCTCAAGTGATTCGCCATTGTAGAGAAAAAATGGGAACACTATGTCACACACTAGCAAGAAACCAACCGTATCGTATAGTAGCCTACATTCTCCAGGCTCTTCACTGATGAATGCGTGACTTACATTTACATGACTGGTCTTCTGTGCACACAACTATTGACTGTGACCAGGTGAGCTGGAGCTGCAGCTCTACTATACATTCAATTCAGGTTATGTGGGCCAAAGTGGGAGGATAGCAATTATGCAGAGAACTAAGTTCAATCGACCCCTGCCATGGCTGATGCATGAATGAAATAAAAGATTGAGCATGAATAAATTGTTGGTACTCTTTGATTTCTCCATACTTTCACGCAGAAAGTAGTATACATCCTTCACACAAGAAACAATGTCGACAGAATGCATATATTTACATACAGTACAGCAATGAGTTTGTGTGCTTTGTCACTTTCTTTGAAAAGCAGCTATCTTCATGGATTTCAACCGATATTTCCATGGAGCAGAGACTTTTATTTGCAGTTTTATAGCTCCTCTCATGCTATTCTTCATATCCTGCTCAATACGGAAGTTGTCCAATGAAGCAGATGCAAAGCTACAGGACAGTTTCGCTAGCACAGACCGGAATATGTTTCACGGGGCTCATCCGATGGTATTGAGGAGTTTATCACATCAGTCACCGGCTTCATAAATAAGTGCACCGACGACGTCATCCCCACAGTGACGTACATACATATCCCAACCAGAAGCCATGGATTACAGGCAAAATCCGTGATGAACTAAAGGCTAGAGCTGCCGCTTTCAAGGAGCGGGACAGTAACCCGGACAGTAACCKGGACACCTGCTATGCCCTCCAACAAACCATCAAACAGGCAAAACGTCAATGCAGGACTAAGATCGAATCCTACTACACTGGCTCTGGAGCTCGTTGGATGTGGCAGGGCTTGCAAACTATCACAGATTACAAAGGGAAACCCAGCTATGAACATCCAGTGATGCGAGCTTACCAGATGAGCAAAATTACTTCTATGTTCGCTTCGAGGCAAGCAACATAGGGCCAGAAGGATTACCAGGACACGTACTTAGAGAATGCACTGACGAGCTGGCAAGTGTCTTCACTGACATTTTCAACCTCTCCCTGACCCAGTCTGTAATACCTACATGTTTCAAGCAGACCACCATAGTCTCTGTGCACATGAACGCCAAGGTAACCTGTCTAAATGACTATTATCCCATAACACTCACATCTGACGCCATGAAATGCTTTGAAAGGCTGGTCATGGCTCACATCAACACCATCATCCCAGACACCCTGGACCTACTCCAATTCCCATACCGCCCCAAAAGATCCACAGATGACACAATCTCTATTGCACTCCACACTGCCCTTTCCCACTTGGACAAAAGGAACACCTACTTGAGGATGCTGTTTATTGACCACCGTTTAGAGTTCAACACCATAGTGCCCTCCAAGCTCACCACTAAGCTAAGGACCCTGGGACTTAACACCTCACTCTGAAACTGGATCCTGGACTTCCTGGTGCCCCCAGTTGACGAGGGTAGCCAACAACACATCTGCCATTCTGACCCTCAACACAGCATCCTCTCAGGGGTGCGTGCTTAGTCCCCACCTGTACTCCCTGTTCACACACAACTGTGTGGACGGGCACAACTCCAAAACTATCATTAAGTTTACTGATGACATGACGGTGGTAGGCCTGATCAACGACGACGATGAGAGTGTGGTGCCAGGACAACAACCTCTCCCTCAATGTGAGCAAGACAAAGGAGATGATCGTGGACTACAGGAAACGGAGGGCCGAGTGCGCCCTCATTCACATCGACGGGGCTGTAGATGAGCGGGTCGAGAGCTTTCAGTTCCTCTGTGTCCAGATCACTTAGGATCTATTATGGCCCAAACACACCAACACAGTCATTGAAGAGGGAACGACAATGCCTCTTTACCCTCAGGAGGCTGAAAAGATTTGGAATGGACAAGTAAAAAACTAGCTGCACCATTGAGAGCATCTTGACTGGTTGCATCACCGCCTGGTATGGCAACTGCTTGGCATCTGACCGCAAGGCAGTACAGAGGGTAGTGTGTACAGCCCAGTACATCACTGGGGCCAAGCTCCCTGCCATCCAGGACCTTTATACCAGGCGATGTCAGAGGAAGGCCCTAAAAATTGTCAAAGACTCCAGCCACCCAAGTCATAGACTGTTCTCTCTGCTACCGCACAGCAGGTGGTACCGATGCACCAAGTCTGGAACCAAAAGGAACCTGAACATCTTCTACCACAAACCATAAGACTGCTAAATAGTTAGTTAAATCATTAACTAAATAGCTAGCAGGACTATATGCATTGACCCTTTTTGCACTAACTTTATTCACTCATCACATTCGTTGCTGTTACTGTTTACTATATGTCACTTTATTACTAGRTATATGTACATATCTACCTCAATTACCTCGTACCCCTGCACATCGACTCTATACTGGTACCCCTTGTATATAGTTTGTATATAGCCAAGTTATCATTACTCATTGTGTATATATTATTACTTATTTTCTATTATTTCTCTATTTTCTTTCTTTCAGAATTTTTTGTACTGGCCAGTAAGTAAGCATTTTACTGTTAGTTCACACCTGTTGTTAACGAAGCACTAATAACATTTGATTTGATTTTGACATGAGACAGAGAAAATTGTGCAGTTTTGACATGGTGTGCTTATTGTGTGTTCATATGCTATCTGGGGGCCCCCAACCTTAATTTATATATACACTACATCACCAAGAATATGTGGACACCTGCTCGTCGAACATCACATTCAAAAACATGGGCATTAATATGGAGTTGGTCCCCCATTTGCTGCTATAATAGCCTCCACTCTTCTGGGAAGACTTTCGACTAGATGTTAGAACATTGCTGCATGGACTTGCTTCTATTCAACCACAAGAGCATTAGTGAGGTCGTGCACTGATGTTGGTCGATTAGGCTTGGTTCACAGTCAGCGTTCCAATTCATCTTTTATTTATTTATTTATTTTTAACCCTTATTTAACTAGGCAAGTCAGTTAAGAACAAATTCTTATTTTCAATGACAGCCTAGGAACAGCGGGGAAACTGCCTAGTTAAGGGGCAGAACAACAGATGTTTACCTTGTCAGCTCGGGGATTTGATCTTGCAACCTTTCGGTTACTAGTCCAACATTCTAACCACTAGGCTACCTGCCGCCCCAACCCCATCTCAAAGGTGTTCGATGGGGTTGAGGTCAGGGATCTGTGCAGGCGAGACAAGTTCTTCCACACCGATCTCATCAAACCATTTCTGTATGGACCTCGCTTTGTGAGCGCGGGCATTGTCATGCTGAAACAGGAAAGGCCCAAACTGTGGCCACAAAGTTGGAAGCACAGAATCATCTAGAATGTCATTGTCTGCTGTAGCGTTAAGATRTTCCTTCACTGAAAGTAAGGGGCCTTGCCCGAACAATGAAAAACAGCCCCAGACCACTATTCTTCCTGCACCAAACTTTACAGTTGGCACTATGCATTGGGGCAGGTAGCGTTCTCCTGGCATCCGCCAAACCCAGATTCGTCTGTCGGACTTCGATGGTGTAGCGGGATTCATCACTCCAGCGTTTTCACTGCTCCAGAGTCCAGTCGATGCTTGGCATTGCGCATGGGGAACTTAGGCTTGTGTACGGCTGCCTTGGAAACCCATTTCATGAAGCTCCAGACAAACAGTTATTGTGCTGATGTTGCTTCCAGAGGCAGTTTGGAACTTGGAAGTGAGTGCTGCAACCGTAGACAGACCATTTTTAAGGAATACGCACTTCAGTACTCGGCGGTTCCGTTCTGTGAGCTTGTTTGGCCTACCATTTCGCGGCTGAGCCATTGTTGCTCCTAGACGTTTCCACTTCACAATAACAGCACTTACATTTGACCACGGCAGCTCTAGCAAGGCAGTAATTTCACAAACTGACTTGTTGGAAAGGTGGCATCCTATGACGGTGCCACATTGAGTCACTGAGCTCTTCTGTAAGGCCATTCTACTGCCAGTGTTTGTCWATGGAGATTGCATGGCTGTGTGCTCAATTGTATACACCTGTCAGCAATGGGTGCGGCTGAAATAGCCGAATCCTCTAATTTGAAGYCTATAGTTTTGTATATATAGTGTAGCTTCAATACCTACTGGCAGTTAGTTACTGTAGTGTTTACATATCCATTTAGGGGTGATTGTAAAGCTTGCACCTGCTGTAGCCTAATAAGCCTAATGGCTGTGTACTCGATTTTATACATCTGGGGCACGTGCCCGTTCGGTAAGCCGGCCCTGACTGCATCTGTCTCTGTGCTTTGTCATGTTTTGTTGGCTTTGCTTTGGTCTATAGATACGTTGTCTTTGCATGCATGAGTCATACATCACACACCAATAAATAAGATCCTAAAGGCCTTTTAATAAGCAACTGGTATCCCTCTAGAATATTACATCCATGATTGCGATGGAAGAGTGGACAGGACTGTGTATGTAACGATTTCCCTCCTCCTCTTCATCCGAAGAGGAGGAGCAGGGATTCGACCAAAACGCAGCGTTGTGAAATGACATTATATTTATTTAAACAAGACAAAAAACGAACTATACTTGATACTAAACAAAATAACAAAACGATGTAGACAGACCTGGACGTAAGAACTTACATGTAACGAAGAACGCACGAACAGGAAAAATGACTACACAAAACGAACGAACGGACAAACAAACCGAAACAGTCCCGTGTGGCGCAACATAGACACAGACACAGGAGACAACCACCCACAACAAACAATGTGAAACCACCTACCTTAATATGGCTCTCAATCAGAGGAAACGTAAACCACCTGCCTCTAATTGAGAACCATATCAGGTCACCCATTAACCAACATAGAAACACATAACATAGACTGCCCACCCAAACTCACGCCCTGACCGACTAACACATACAAAATAAACAGAAAACAGGTCAGGAACGTGACAGTGTAATGATAGGATTTACAGATTAGTTTACAGTATGTGTTTATTCTATATAAGTCTGCATTTTTGATCGTGTGTGTGTACATGTGCCTTTATACACAATGGTGAGCATGCGTTGTTTATACAAATCAAATCAAATTGTATTAGAAAATGTCAGTGAAGACACTTGCCAGTTGGTCGGCGCATGCTCGCAGTACACGTCCTGGTAATCCGTCTAGCCCTGCGGGCATGTGAATGTTGACCTGTTTAACACTGCGTGATCACACAGACTTCTGGAACAGCTGGTGCTCTCATGCATGTTTCAGTGTTATCTGCTCGAAGCGAGCATATAATTAGCTCGTCTGGTAGGCACTGGGTGTCACTGGGCAGCTCTCGGCTGTGCTTCCCTTTGTAGTCTGTAATGGTTTGCAAGCCCTGCCACATCCGACAACCGTCAGAGTAGGTGTAGTACGATTCGATCTTAGTCCTGTATTGAAGCTTTTCCTGTTTGATGGTTCGTCGGAGGGCATAGCGGGATTTCTTATTAGCTTCCGGGTTAGAGTCCCGCTCCTTGAAAGTGGCAGCTCTAGCCTTTAGCTCAGTGCGGATGTTGCCTGTAATCCATGGCTTCTGGTTGGGGTATGTACAGTTGAAGTCGGATTTACATTTAGGTTGGAGTCTTTAACTAATTTTTCAACCAATCCACAAATTTCTTGTCAACAAATTATAGTTTTGGCAAGTTGGTTAGGACATCTACTTTGTGCATGACACAAGTCATTTTTCCAATAATTGTTTACGGACAGATTATTTCACTTATAATTCACTGTATCACAATTCCAGTGGGTCAGAAGTTTACATACACTAAGTTGACTGCCTTTAAACAGCTTGGAAAATTCCCTAAAATTATGTCATGGCTTTAGAAGCTTCTGATAATTGACTAATAAGCTAATTGACATCATTTCAGTCAATTGGAGGTGTACCTGTAGATGTATTTCAAGGCCTACCTTCAAACTCAGTGCCTCTTTGCTTGACATCATCGGAAAATCAAAAGAAATCAGCCGAGACCTCAGGAAAACAATTGTAGACCTCCACAAGTCTGGTTCATCCTTGGGAGCAATTTCCAAATGTCTGAAGGTACCACGTTCATCTGTACAAACAATGGTATGCAAGTATAAACACCATGGGACCACGCAGCCATCATACCGCTCAGGAAGGAGACGCATTCTGTCTCCTAGAGATGAACGTACTTTGGATAAGTGCAAATCAACAGCAAAGGACCTTGTGAAGATGCCGGAGGAAACCGGTACAAAAGTATCTATATCCACAGTAAAATGAGTCCTATATCGACATAACCTGAAAGGCTGCTCAGCAAGGAAGGAGCCACTGCTCCAAAACCGCCATAAAAAAGCCAGACTACGGTTTGCAACTGCACATGGGGACAACGATTGTGGTCTGATGGTCTGATGAAACAAAAATAGAACTGTTTGACCATAATGACCATCGTTATGTTTYGAGTAAAAAGGGGGAGGCTTGCAAGCCGAAGAAAACCATCCCAACCGTGAAGCACGGGGGTGGCAGCATCATGTTGTGGGGGTGCTTTGCTGCAGGAGGGACTGGTGCACTTCACAAAATAGATGGCATCATGAGGCAGGAAAATTATGTGGAAATATTGAAGCAACATCTCAAGACATCAGTCAGGAAGTTAAAGCTTGGTCGCAAATGGGTCTTCCAAATGGACAATGACCCCAAGCATACTTCCAAAGTTGTGGCAAAAT
>NC_036842.1:85797440-85807010 GCF_002910315.2 Salvelinus sp. IW2-2015
AAATCCTATAGAAGATTTGTTGGCAGAACTGAAAAAGCGTGTGCGAGCAAGGAGGCCTACAAACCTGACTCAGTTACACCAGCTCTGTCAGGAGGAACGGGCCAAAATTCACCCAACTTATTGTGGGAAGCTTGTGGAAGGCTACCCAAAACGTTTGACCCAAGTTAAACAATTTAAAGGCAATGCTACCAAATACTAATTGAGTGTTTGTAAACTTCTGACCCACTGGGAATGTGATGTAAGAAATAAAAGCTGAAATAAATCATTCTCTCTACTATTATTCTGACATTTCGCATTCTTAAAATAAAGTGCTGATCCTAACTGACCTGAGACAGGGAATGTTACTAGGATTAAATGTCAGGAATTGTGAAAAACTGAGTTGAAATGTATTTGGCTAAGGTGTATGTAAACTTCTGACTTCAACTGTGCGTACGGTCACTGTGGGGACCGTGTGGGGACCATGGTGTACTCCTCAATGCCATTGGAGTAATACCGGAACATATTCCAGTCTGTGCTAGCAAAACAGTCCTGTAGCTTGGCATCTGCTTCGTCTGACTACTTTTTTATTGATCTAGTCACTGTTGCTTCCTGCTTTCATTTTTTTCTTGTAAGCAGGAATCAGGAGGATATAATTATGGTCAGATTTGCCAAATGGAGAGCAAGGGAGAGCTTTGTATGCATCTCTGTGTGTGGAGTAAATGTGGTCCAGAGTTGTTTTCCCTCTGGTTGCACATTTAATATGCTGATAGAAATTTGGTAAAATAAATTTAAGTTTCCCTGCATTAAAGTCTTCGGCTACTAGGAGCACCACCTCTGGGTGAGCGTTTTCTTGTTTGCTTATYGCGGAATACAGCTCATTCAATGCTGTCTTCGTGCCAGCCTCCATCTGTGTTGGTATGTGAACAACTATGAAAAATAAAGATGAAAACTCTCTAGGTAGATAGTGTGGTCTACAGCTTATCATGAGATACTCTTCCTCAGGCGAGCAATAGCTCAAGACTTCCTTAGATATCATGCACCAGCTGTTATTTACAAAAATACATAGTCCGCCGCCCCTTGTCTTACCAGACACCGCTGTTCTGTCCTGCCGGTACAGTGTATAAACAGCCAGCTCTATGTTGATAGTGTCGTCGTTCAGTCACGACTCCGTGAAGCATAAGATGTTACCGTTTTGAATGTCCCGTTGGTAGTTTAATCTTTCGTGTAGGTCATCGATTTTATTCTCCAAAAATTGCATATTTGCTAGCAGAATGGAAGGAAGTGGGGGTTTATTAGATCGCCTACGAATTCTCAGAAGGCAGGCGCCCTCTGGCCCCTTTTTCTCCGACCTCCTCTTCACGCAAATCACAGGGATCTGGGCCTGTTCCCGAGAAAGCAGTATATTATTTGTGTCGGGCTCGTCAGACACGCTAAAGGAAAAAAAGGATTCTGCCAGTCCGTGGTGAGTAATCGCAGTCCTGATGTCCAGAGGTTATTTTCAGTCATAAGAGACGGTAGCGGCAACATTATGTCCAAAATAAGTTAAAAAATATGTTTCAAAAAACGCAKAAAAAAAAKAAAAACACAATCGGTTGGGGACACGTAAAACGTCAGCCTTCTTCTCCGGCGCCATTGTTACGTATACGTGTGTGAACATGTGTTTGTATACAGTATGTGTGTGTATCAGCAAGATTGTCTTTGTGTGTCTGTTCAAGTGTCTCTGTGTGTGTCTGTACAAGTGTTTACTCTGTGTATGTGCATGTGTCAGGGACAGTGAGAACCCCCCCCACTATCATTAGCACCACTGCATTCCCAGGTCACTGGCCAAAGCCTCAGCTGTAGAACACCACACAGGCTCCACTGGGATTGGCTGGGCCGAAGCAGGTGCTGAGCTGAGCAGAAAACATGACAGAGTGTAATTAATTAGGTTCCCACAGGAATGAAGGAACACCATCAGCCCAGGTCACATGTCAGTAAACGCACCTGTGCTGTGACGATGATCAGGAGGAGTTTGAGTTGGCTTTGTTGCTTTGTTTTGCTACATTAATGTTTAGCTACAGTTGCACTTCTTTGAGTTAAGAGGGAAAGTTTTAGTCTCTATGGAGTTGTGGTGTCCGTTTTTGTTCAGTGGTGAGAGAGAAAATAAAGACAGAATACGATTAGTCAACTCAACTTGATCTAATGAGATTATACAAAGCTAACATATGGAATTGTTTTAAGATCATCTTACCAAGGATTTTTAGTACCCCTTTAGGTATTAAAGAAAAAAAAAGAAAAAAWATTTGATTAAACATTGAATTTGCCTTACTACGATTAGCCCATAAAAACACATTGAATAACAGATCTGGAAAAACAGACAGTCCAAAAAATCTACAGGAAGTTTGTTTTGAAGTGTCTGTCCTATATCTGAGGGATTATAAGAAAGATTAGGAAATAATTTTTTATAAATATTTAACCCATTCTTAACCCTTTTTTTGGCACTAAACTACTTCCATATACAGTATACTTCCATTAATGTTTTTAACTGGTAGTGGGCTACCATAAGACAAGTCMTGTGAGGCATGTGGACATCCTAGAGCAAAACAACTGACATGTATGTGTTCGTGAGAGTCATATTAGTGTGTAGCCCATACTGTTTGGATGCCACAGACAGAAGTTGGCAGATCGGCGGTACCYACTTCATACGAATGCGGAAGGTCGTAATCGGTGGATGGGGTGGACTGAGACACACAGCCCACGCAAAGAAACAGATATTTCTGGCTTAAACAGACGGAATTTGATGGGGATTCTTTTATTGTGCTAATTAGATTTCAGCGGGGGCCTGGACATCGACTCTTGAGGGGTAACTTATCCTTTTCAAGTTGACACAACTAGAGTATTTTACAGTAGATTTTGATACAGAGAGTAGTAGATGATGAGGACTAGAAAGAGCCCAGTGCAGAGTTATGGATGTTACTAATAGAGTCATAGCCATGGAGAAGAAGTTTTGAGTAGAGGGTGCTGAGCACGGGGTTTGAAAAAAATCGCCTTTATAATATGGTGCTTACAGGCTACCAATAAAATACAATTACTAATGTGATGAGTAGTCTAAGCATAGGATAAGATTCACTCTTCAAAATATATGGTACCCCTTACGGTTCTATCAGAACCCGCTGTGGGGTTTGTAGGGTTCCTACTGTACATAGAACCTTTAGGAGTGCCATATGAAGCAAGCAAAATAACCCTTTTTGGTTCTATCCAGAACCTTTTAATACTTCACCAGAGAGCATGACTTAGCCACAGAGAATCATTAGCTTATTTTAACGCTGTGGATTGTTTCAAATCACAAGTGTGTAGGCCTATATGKCTAGTTTGGAAGCCCACAATTTGGGCAGTGGCAATAGGCCTASCTGATTATTGAGATACGGTTGTCAGTGAAAAGCAATGCATCTAAAATATGCGTGAAGATAATGTGTCGTGAGTATAATTTGAAATGTTAAGAAAAGAAGAGGAAGGGTGTGTGGCGAAGATGTTGGCCTACAGTCATTTACCGTTCTCATTCTCAGAGTGGAAACGTTGTTTGCAGAGATCACAACCTGTTACACTTCTGAATAACAACTTTTGTTTTATTTCGTACTGTAATTTACGATTTTGGTCAATTTCTTCCATTGTATTTTGTTTGGAGCGCTCCATGTGAGCAATGAGCATATGTCTGGTTTCACTGTCCTTTTAATGTTGACAGAGCACACGTATAAACTTGGGGCGGCAGGTAGCCTAGTGGTTAGTGTTGGGCCTGTAACTGAAAGATTGCAAGATCAAATCCCTTAGCTGACAAGGTAAAAATCTGTTGTTCTGCCCCTGAACAAGGCAATTAACCCCCTGTTRCTTGGCCATCATTGTAAATAAGAATTTGTTCTTAACTGACTTGCCTAATTAAACAAGTAAGTAGGCTAACTAGCCTGCTGTGTGCAAATGTAGGAAAGTACCCATTTGGTGATTTCTGACTGTCATAACTCATCACCACTAATAAGCTGAGAATCTCAGCAATTTTCCTTCACCTTACACAGTACGTCAACAAAGTCAGTCAAATATATACAGTTGATGTCGGAAGTTTACATACACTTAGGTTGGAATCATTAAAACTCGTTTTTCAACCACTCCACAAATTTCTTGTTAACATACTATAGTTTTGGCAAGTCGGTTAGGACATCTACTTTGTGAATGACACAAGTCATTTTTCCAACAATTGTTTACAGACAGATTATTTCACTTATAATTCACTGTATCACAATTCCAGTGGGTCAGAAGTTTACATACACTAAGTTGACTGTGCCTTTAAACAGCTTGGAAAATTTCAGAAAATGATGTCATGGCTTTAGAAGATTCTGATAGTCGAATTGACATAATTTGAGTCAATTGGAGGTGTACCTGTCTTTGAAGGCCTACCTTCAAACTCAGTGCCTCTTTGCTTGACGTCACGGGAAAATCTAAAGAAATCAGCCAAGACCTCAGGAAAACAATTGTAGACCTCCACAAGTCTGGTTCATCCTTGGGAGCAATTTCCAAATGCCTGAAGGTACCACGTTCATCTGTACAAACAATGGTATGCAAGTATAAACACCATGGGACCACGCAGCTGTCATACCACTCAGGAAGGAGACACGCTCTGTCTCCTAGAGATGAACGTACTTTGGTGCGAAAAGTGCAAATCAATCCCAGAACAACAGCAAAGCCTTGTGAAGATGCTGGAGGAAACAGGTAAAAAAGTATCTATATCCACAGTAAAACGAGTCCTATATCGACATAACCTGAAAGGCCGCTCAGCAAGGAAGAAACCACTGCTCCAAAACCACCATAAAAAAGCCAAACTACGGTTTGCAACTGCACATGGGGACAAAGATCGTACTTTTTGGAGAAATGTCCTCTGGTCTGATGAAACAAAAATAGAACTGTTTGGAGGAAAAAGGGGGAGGCTTGCAAGCCAAAGAACACCATCCCAACCGTGAAGCACGGGGTGGCAGCATCATGTTGTGGGGGTGCTTTGCTGCAGGAGGGACTGGTGCACTTCACAAAATAGATGGAATCATGAGGCAGGAAAATTATGTGGATATATTGAAGCAACATCTCAAGACATCAGTCAGGAAGTTAAAGCTTGGTCGCAAATGGATCTTCCAAATGGGCAATGACCCCAAGCATACTTCCAAACTTGTGGCAAAATGGCTTAAGGACCACAAAGTCAAGGTATTGGAGTGGCCATCACAAAGCCCTGACCTCAAAACTATAGAAAATGTGTGTACAGAACTGAAAGAGCYTGTGCGAGCAAGGAGGCCTACCAACCTGATTCAGTTACAAAAGCTATGTCAGGAGGAATGGGCCAAAATTCACCCAAACTATTGTGGGAAGCTTGTGGAAGGCTACCCGAAACGTTGGACCCAAGTTAAACAATTTAAAGGCAATGCTCCCAAATACTAATTGAGTGTATGTAAACTTCTGACCACTGGGAATGTGATGTAAGAAATAAAAGCTGAAATATATAATTATCTCTGCTATTATTCTGACATTTCACATTATTAAAAGAAAGTGGTGATCCTAACTGACCTAAGACAGYGAATTTTTACMAGGATTAAATGTCAGGAACTGGGAAAAACTYAGTTTAAATGTATTTGGCTAAGGTGTATGTAAACTTCCGACTTCATCTGTATATATATATCCATTGTGAAAGATAGTAGTTTCTTACTAACCATGTTTCCATACACAGTTTTTATGCGTGTATAATCATACCGTATAAAATTATAAATGTTTTGCCTGCGCTACAGACGGTTATATCAGTCCACTAATACAGGACTAGTAATAATAATAATAATAATAATAATCCAACCCCCAATGTTATATTTTGTAATATTTTATTTTTATTCTGCTTTTTCAAGGGGTGCTATAGCACTCTCAGCACCCCTACGTCCCGCGGCTATGGCTACAGATGAAATAACTTCACAGGYTGGTGAAAGTGCATGGAGATCTTAATGCTCCCTTCCAATAAATATCAAGCCTCTGATTCTGGTGACATGATGAACGATGATTGACTGCCATTTGACAAATACAAATATTATTTGCATTATTCTTATTCATAATAATCGTATCCATAATAATATCCATAATCCATAATAACAATAATTAWCCATWATAATCTCATTATGTAGACTATCCTACCTGCACTGTATCTGTGAGCTGTTGGCTAGAGTACACGTGCCAAGACCACAGTAGGCACAGTTTTTGTGAAAAAAACTATTTGTAGAGTTGAAAATGCGATGGAAACCCATTYAAGTACATTTCGTGTACGCTACGTCATCACTCACTGATTTTTATCCGCAGAAAGTCCTTTATGCTGATATTTTCTTTATGCAGATATCAGAATATTTGCATGAAAGTCTGTCACCAATTGGATGGAACCCTAGCTACAGTATTTGAAAAATCTTTCCAACGATAATCACCGGGCCTCGGTGTGAAGGTGCAAAATGTCATGCTCTGAGGATCCCATATAAAGTATCCAGTGGAAACATCCTATAATACCTGAACACTTTGCGCAAAAAACAGCTGTATCTGCCCCYAGCTCACTGATGTGGGAAACTCTGAGGCCCCAGAATAYGCTAGTTGATATACAATGTTGCAAGTTCGCTAGCGACAGCTTTCGGCCGGACGTTCATATATACAGTCATTGGGTCGGACCCAGTTGATTGATTTGATAGGCTACAATGTTGCACTTCACTCGACGCCTAAGAATAGACCATTGTGAACAYAGCGCACATTTCTTTGAACTGCAGACAGTGTATTCAGAAAATATTCAGACCCCTTAACTTTTCCCACATTATGTTATGTTACAGCCTTATTTTAAAATGTATTAAACTGATATTTTTTTCCACCTCATCAATCTACCACAATACCCCATAATGACAAAACAAAAAACAGGTTTCGAGAAATGTTTGTAAATGTATCAACAACAAACAAATCTGAAAATATCACATTTACATAAGTATCAGACCCTTTACTCAGTACTTTGTTGAAGCACCTTTGGCAGCATTACAGCCTCAGTCTTCTTGGGTATGACGCTACATGCTCGGCATACCTGTTTTGGGGAGTTTCCTCCATTCTCTCTGCAGATCCTCTGAAGCTCTGTCAGGTTGGATGGGGAGTGTCACTGCACAGCTATTTTCAGGTCTCTCCAGAGATGTCGATCGGGTTCAAGTCTGGGCTCTGGCTGGGCCACAAGGACATTCAGAGACTTCTCCCAAAGCCACTCCCGCGTTGTTTTGGCTGTGTGCTTAGGGTCATTGACCTGTTTAAAAGTGAACTTCGCCCCAGTCTGAGGTTCTTTGCACTCTGGAGCAAGGTTTTCATCAATGATCTCTCTGTACTTTGCTCTGTTAATCTTTCCCCTCGATCCCTGACTAGTCTCCCAGTCCCTGGCTGAAAACATCCCCCACCATGATTCACTGTAGAGATGGTGCCAGGTTTCCTCCAGACGTGACGCTTGGTATTCAGGCCAAAGAGTTCAATCTTGGTTTCATCAGACCAGAGAATCTTGTTTCTCATGGTCTGAGAGTCTTTCATGTGCCTTTTGGCAAACTCCAAGCGGGCTGTCATGTGCCTTTTACTGAGTAGTGGCTTCCATCTGGCCACTCTACTACATCAAGGCCTGATTGGTGGAGTGCTGCAAGAGATGGTTGTTTCTGTTGAAGTTTCTCCCATCTTCCACAGGGGAACTCTGGAGCTCTGTCAGAGTGACCATTGGGTTGTTGGTCACCTCCCTGACCAAGGCGCTTCTCCCCCGATTGCTCAGGACAGCTCTAGAAGAGTCTTGGTGGTTCAAACTTCTTCCATTTAAGAATGATGAGGCCATTGTGTTCTTGGGGACCTTCAAAGGCTGCTAGAATTATGGTACCTCCCAGATCGCGTGCCTCGACACCATCCTGTCTCAGGGCTCTACGGACAATTCCTTTGACCTCATGGCTGGTTTTTTTCTCTGACATGCAGCACTGTCAAGGTGTGGGACCTTTAATCTAAGAACCAGGTGTGACCTTTCCAAATCATGTCCAATCAATTGAATTTACCACAGGTGGATTCCAATCAAGTTGTAGAAACATCTCAAGGATGATCAATGGAAACAGGATGCACCTGAGTTCAATTTCGAGTCTCATTGTCACGTTCTGACCATAGTTCTTTTGTGTTTTCTTTGTTTTAGTGTTGGTCAGGACGTGAACTGAGTGGGCATTCTATGTTGTGTGTCTAGTTTTCCCGTTTCTATGTTTGGCCTGATATGGTTCTCAATCAGAGGCAGGTGTTAGTCATTGTCTCTGATTGGGAACCATATTTAGMTAGCCTGTTTTGTGTTGGGTTTTGTGGGTGGTTGTCTTCATGTCTTCGTGTGTCTGCACCAGACACAACTGTTTCGGCTTTTCACATTTTGTTGTTTTTGTATTTTGTAGTGTTCACGTTTATTGGCTTTAATTAAACATGATGAACACTAACCACGCTGCGCTTTGGTCCGATTCTTCGTCCACAGAAGAAAGCCGTTACACTCATAGCAAAGGGTCTGAATATTTATGTAAATAAGGATTTTTTTTTTCTTTGTCATTGTGGGGTATTGTGTGTATATTGATGATTTTATTGGCCATTTTTTTATTTCATCCATTTTGGAATAAGGCTGTAAAGTAACAAAATGTGGAAACAGTGAAGGGGTCTGAATACTTTCCGAAGGCACTGTAATTACAACAGGTGTGTGTGAGAGAGAGATAACAAGAGGGGTGTTGTAATTAAGATTGTGCCTATTAAAACTGAACAGAAATGGACAGCTAAAGCACTAACCTCGATCCAGCACCAGTGGGTGGAAAGCACCACTCGCTGGGCCGTGCCCAGCYCTGTGTTGCTTGCTAGGCTAGTACACCTACATGTTTGACATGGGCAAGAGCAGGCCTGCAAGCTGAGGGCGAGAGAATGCCATGTTCCTTATTTGATATTATTCCCATTCCCTTTTCGTCAAGTTTAGAATTGTAAACTAATAGAAAATAGAAGTGGGAATCTATTGCAAGGACTGCTCCAGATCACTTGATATCCACCTCAAGGGGGAGAGAAGAGAAGAGGGAGAGAYTGAGTGAGAGGAGAGGGACAGAGACTGAGAGAGAAAGAGACCCGACTTAACTCAAACTAAACTGTCTATTGTATAGCAGAGCCTGTCCGACTCCAAACCCCTACAGCTGCATAGATAAGAGCATACCATGAGCGCAATGCTTAAAAAACAGAGCTGAGAGCTCTCCATGCAGAATGGGGCCCATATATACTAAACAAGAATATGAACAAAACATGTTTCATGAGCTGAAATAAAAGATCCCAGAAATGTTCCATATGAACAAAAAGCTTATTTCTCTAAKATMTTGTGCACACATTTGTTWACATCCATGTTAATGAGCAATTCTCCTTTGCCAAGATAATCCATCCAGCTGACAGGTGTGGCATATCAAGAAGCTTATTAAACAACATAATCATTACACAGGTACACCTTGGACTGGGGACAATAAAAGCCCACTCTAAAATGTGCACAACACAATGCCACAGATGTAT
>NC_036842.1:85807743-85832376 GCF_002910315.2 Salvelinus sp. IW2-2015
AGAGAATGCCAAGAGTGTGCAAAGCTGTCATCAAGGCAAAGGGTGGCAACTTTTAAGAATCTCAAATATAAAATACATTTTGATTTGTTTAACACTTTTTTGGTTACTACATGATTCCATATGTGTTATTTCATAGTTTTGATGTCTTCACTATTATTCTACAATGTAGAAAATAGTAAAAATAAAGAGAAACCCCTGAATGAGTAGGTGAGTCCAAAATGGTACCGTGTATAAAAAGGTGACAAATTAGACACTAATAACAATATGGGAATATGTGTCACCAGTAACATGGGGAAACGTTTCTGCTGTATTCTCAATGACCGAATACAAACATTCCTCACACAACGCTCTCTGCAAAAAACTCATTGTCTTTCTACCCAAACACAGAACAACAGACCACATACACACATTACACACACTAATAAGCCAGCATGTTCATCACAACAGCAGAGGAAAAGTATTTGCATGTTTTGTTGATTTTAAGAATGCTTTTGAAACCATATGGATGGATTATATTACAAAACCCTATGCATCAAACAAGTTTGTACATTCACAAGCTTGACGTAACCATGCGTGCAAGGAATATGGGACCAAATTCTAAACTACTTTAATACACATATAGGTGAATTTGTCCCAATACTTTTGGTTCCCTAAAATGGGGGGACTTTGTACAAAAAGTGCTGTAATTTCTGAACGGTTCTCCCGATATGGATGAAAATAGCCTCAAATTAAAGCTGACAGTCTTTAATCTCATAGTGACTGTATAATTTAAAATGCAAAGTGCTGGAATACAGAGCCAAAACAACAAAAACAGTGTCACTGTCCCAATACTTTTGGAGCTCACTGTACATGATTGCCATAGCCTGAGGGACATCCCATGAACATTAATTCCCTGAAGTATTTACATGCCAGAAAGTATTCATACCCCTTGACTTATTCCACATTTTGTTGTTACAGCCTGAATTCAAAATGGATTAAATATATATTTTTCTCTCACCGATCTACAGTCGTGGCCAAAAGTTTGGAGAATGACACAAATWRACATTTTCACAAAGTCTGCTGCCTCAGTTTGTATGATGGCAATTTGCATATACTCCATAATGTTATGAAGAGTGATCAGATGAATTGCAATTAATTGCAAAGTCCCTCTTTGCCATGCAAATGAACTGAATCCCCKAAAAACATTTCCACTGCATTTCAGCCCTGCCACAAAAGGACCACCTGACATCATGTCAGTGATTCTCTCGTTAACACAGGTGTAAGTGTTGACGAGGACAAGGCTGGAGATCACTCTGTCATGCTGATTGAGTTTTGAAATACAGACCTGGAAGCTTCAAAAGGAGGGTGGTTCTTTGAATCATTGTTCTTCCTCAGTCAACCATGGTTACCTGCAAGGAAACAGGTGCTGTCATCATTGCTTTGCACAAAAAGGGCTTCACAGGCAAGGATATTGCTGCCAGTAAGATTGCACCTAAATCAACCATTTATCGGATCATCAAGAACTTCAAGAAGAGCAGAAGGCTTGTTGTGAAGAAGGCTTCAGGGCGCCCAAGAAAGTCCAGCAAGCGCCAGGACCGTCTCCTAAAGTTGATTCAGCTGCGGGATCGGGGTACCACCAGTACAGAG
This sequence comes from Salvelinus sp. IW2-2015, assembly GCF_002910315.2. Classification (NCBI taxonomy): domain Eukaryota; kingdom Metazoa; phylum Chordata; class Actinopteri; order Salmoniformes; family Salmonidae; genus Salvelinus; species Salvelinus sp. IW2-2015. Next base: position 85,809,370 of record NC_036842.1, read on the forward strand.
CTTGCTGAGGAATCGCAGCAGGCAGGTGTGAGTGCATCTGCACGCACAGTGATGCAAAGACTTTTGGAGGATGGCCTGTTGTTAAGAAGGGCAGCAAAGAAGCCACTTCTCTCCAGGTAAAACATCAGGGACAGACTGATATTCTGCAAAGGGTACAGGGATTGGACTGCTGAGGACTGGGGTAAAGTCATTTTCTCTGATGAATCCCCTTTCCGATTGTTTGGGGCATCCGGAAAAAAGCTTGTCCGGAGAAGACAAGGTGAGTGCTACCATCAGTCCTGTGTCATGCCAACAGTAAAGCATCCTGAGATCATTCATGTGTGGGGTTGCTTCTCAGCCAAGGGAGAGGGCTCATTCACAATTTTGCCTAAGAACACAGCCATGAATAAAGAATGGTACCAACACATCCACCGAGAGCAACTACTCCCAACCATCCAGGAACAGTTTGGTGACGAACAAGGCCTTTTCCAGCATGATGGAGCACCTTGCCATAAGGCAAAAGTGATAACTAAGTGGCTCAGGGAACAAAACATCGATATTTTGGGTCCATGGCCAGGAAACTCCCCAGACCTTAATCCCATTGAGAACTTGTGGTCAATCCTCAAGAGGCGGGTGGACAAACAAAAACCCACAAACTCTGACAAACTCCAAGCATTGATTATGCAAGAATGGGCTGCCATCAGTCAAGATGTGGCCCAGAAGTTAATTGACAGCATGCTAGGGCGGATTGCAAAGGTCTTGAAAAAGAAGGGTCAACACTGCAAAGATTGACTCTTTGCATCAACTTCATGTAATTGTCAATAAAAGCCTTTTACACTTATGAAATGCTTGTAATTATACTTCAGTATTCCATAGTAACATCTGACAAAAATATCTAAAGACACTGAAGCAGCAAACTTTGTGGAAATTAATATTTGTGTCATTCTCAAAACTTTTGGCCACGACTGTACACACAATACTGCATAATGACAAAGTGAACACATGTTTTTAGAAATTGTAGCTAATTTACTGAAAATGAAATACATAAATGTCAAATTTACATAAATATTCACATCCCTGAGTCAGTAGATGTTCTAATCAACTTTGGCAGTGATTACAGCTGGGAGTGTTTCTGGGTAAGTCTCTAAGAGCTTTGCACACCTGGATTGTACAATATTTGCACAGTATTATTWAAAAAATTCTTCAAGCTCTGTCAAGTTGGTTGTTGATCATTGCTAGACAGCCATTTTCAAGTCTGGCCWTAGATTTTCAAGCAGATTTAAGTCAAAGCTGTAAATAGGCCACTTATGAACATGCAATATTGTCTTGGTAAGCAACTCCAGTGTATATTTGACCTTGTGTTTTAGGTTATTGTTCTGCTGAAAGGTGAATTTGTCTCCCAGTGTCTGTTGGAAAGCAGACTGAACCAGGTTTTCCTCTAGGATTTTGCCTATGCTTAGCTATATTACAATTATTTTTAACCCCAGAAATTCTCCCTAGTCTTTGCCGATGACAAGAATAACCATAACATGATGCAGCCACCACCATACTTGAAAATATGAAGAGTGTTACTCAGTGATGTGTTGTGTTGGATTTGCCCCAAACATAACATTTTGTATTCAGGACATAAAGTTCCTTTCTTTGCCACATTTTTTGCAGTTTTACTTTAGTGCCTTATGTTATTCTGTACAGGCTTCCTTCTTTTCACTCTGTCATTTAGGTTAGTATTGTGGAGTAACTACAATGTTGTTGATCCATCCTCAGTTTCACAACCATTAAATCACAACCATTAAACTCTGTAACTGTTTTAAAGTCACCATTCGCCTCATGGTGAAATCCCTGAGCGGTTTCCTTCCACTCTGCCAACTGAGTTAGAAAGGACGCCTGTATCTTTGTAGTGACTGGGTTTATTGATACACCATCCAAAGTGTAATGAATAACTTCACCATGCTCAAATGGATAWTCACTYTCTGCTTCTTTTTTTTTACCCATCTACCAATAGGTGCCCTTCTTTGCATGGCATTGGGAAAACTCCCTGGTCTTTGTGGATTAATCTGTGTTTGACATTCACTGCTCGGCTTACAGACAATTGTATGTGTGGGGTACAGAGAGGAGGTAGCCATTCAAAAATCATGTTAAATGCTATTATGGTATATGTTTTTTTAAATGTCAAGTCCATACCAAAGCATCCAGGGTTGTATATAGTCTAGACTGTCTTTGTAGTCCTGTTGGGGTTGTAAAGTGTCTAGACTGTCTTTGTAGTCCTGTTGGGGTTGTAAAGTGTCTAGACTGTCTTTGTAGTCCTGTTGGGGTTGTATAGTGTCTAGACTGTCGTTGGAGTCCTGTTGGGGTTATGTGGTGTCTAGACTGTCTTTGAGTCCTGTTGGGGTTGTATAGTGTCTAGACTGTCTTTGGAGTCCTGTTGGGGTTATGTGGTGTCTAGACTGTCTTTGAGTCCTGTTGGGCTTATATAGTGTCTAGACTGTCTTTGTAGTCCTGTTGGGTTATATAGTGTCTAGACTGTCTGTAGTCTGTTGGGGTTATGTTGTGTCTAGACTGTCTTTGTAGTCCTGTTGGGTGTTATGTGGTGTCTAGACTGTCTTTGTAGTCCTGTTGGTTATGTTGGTGTTAGACTGTCTTTTAGTTCTGTTGGGTTGTATAGAGTCTAGACTGTCTTTGGAGTCCTGTTGGGTTATATAGTGTCTAGACTGTCTTTGGAGTACTGTGGGCTTATATAGTGTCTAGACTGTCTTTGGAGTCCTGTTGGGGTTGTATAGAGTCTAGACTGTCTTTGGAGTCCTGTTGGGGTTATATAGTGTCTAGACCAAGGATGGGCAACTTTGATGGGGGTGGAGGCCACAAAAAAAACTGAACTCATCATAAGGGGTCACAGAGGCTTGTGGGTCTGCGTACCCACATCCATACGCACCCCACCTTGCGAGCAAAACAGTTTAACGGTCTCCCTCGTGACAGTGAAGAGAAATGTTTTTAGTTTTAAAGTAGATTTTTTTWTTTTATTGGTTTGCGGGTCTACTAAAAGGGGGGCCAGTTGCCCACCCCTGATCTAGACTGTCTTTGCAGTGCAGCCGTCTGTTCAGACAGTGTCTGTGTCGTGACACAGTGTGGACGCTCTACATTCCATGACTCTGCCCAYCCAACAGGTCACAGTGTCTTCGCTGCTGGACGGTGTCTAGTCTATTGTGTCTCTGCCAGTTCTTTTTAGAATTAATCAACACTTTGGACACTCTCCCTCGTCTTCGCCCACATTACAACGCCCTGCCAACACCGTGCCTTACTCAAGCTCCTTCATCTCTTCCACTTCCTTCCTTCCCTCTCTCTATTTCTCTCCCTACCTACATCCCCCACATTGCAAACCCCTACCTTCCCACATGAAGAAATAGTACAGTATATTTAAGCAATAAGGCACGAGGGGGTGTGGTATATGGCCAATATACCACGGCTGTTCTTAGCACGACATAACGCGGAGTGCCTGGATATTGTGGTATATTGGCCATATACCACAAACCCTGAGGTGCCTTATTGCTATTATAAACTGGTTACCAATGTAATTAGAGCAGTAAAAATAAATGTTTTGTCATACTGTCACGCCCTGACCTTAATATTCTTTGTTTTCTTTATTATTGTTGGTTAGGTCAGGGTGTGACAAGGGGTGATATATGTTTTTGTCCTGTCTAGGGTTTTTATATGTTTATGGGGTTGTTACTAGTCTAGGTGTTTTGTTATGTCTATGGTTGCCTAGATTGGTTCTCAATTAGAGGCAGCTGTTTATCGTTGTCTCTGATTGGGAACCATATTTAGGCAGCCATATTCCTTGAGTATTTCGTGGGTGATTGTCTATGGTTAGTTGCCTGTGTCAGCACTATTATTATATAGCTTCACGTTCGTTTTGTTGTTTTTGTATAGTTCGTTCTGTGTTCTTTCTTCATTAAAGAAGATGTATTCAAACCACGCTGCGCTTTGGTCTCATCGCTATAACGAACGTGACACATACCCATGGTATACGGTCTGATATAACACGGCTGTCAGTCAATCCGCATTCAGMGCTTGAACCACCCAGTTTATGATATGGAATAAATTAATAGTTAACTATAGTATAAATACTGTAGTAAAATAAAACTGTAGTATATACTATAGTAATTAAAGGAGTGGTTTTGACGATTGTAGTATACTGTAGAATTTACTCTAGTGTTTTTGCGGACTGTAGTATACTCTAGTATTTACMGTAGTGTTTATGCWGMCATTACTGTAGCATTTARTATAGTGTTTTTGTTATATTACATTTGACATAGAAGCAGAGGCTTTCTCCTTGAGGAAACCTACTGGAGAAATACTAAAAGAGCACATTTTTCATAACCTGTCGATAGGCTGGGGTCTAAACAGATAGTTCAGCATTTCTACTATTTTCTATAACCTGTAGGGAACCCAATATATGGCCTACACTGAGTACACAAAATATTAAGTACACCTGCTCTTTTCATGACATACTGTAGACTGACCAACTGAATCCAGGTGAAAACTATGATCCCTTATTATGTCACTTGTTAAATCCAGTACAATCAGTGTAGAAGAAGGGGAGGAGACAGGTTAAATAAGGAGTTTTAAGCCTTAAGACAATTGAGACATGGATTGTGTATTTGTATCATTCAGATGGTGAATGGGGAGAGCCTTTGACTGTAAGAGCCCTTGAACGGGGTATGATAGTAGGTGCCAGGCGAACCGGTTTGTGTCAATAACTGCAATGCTGCAGGGTTTTTCACGTTCAACATTTTCCTGTGTGTATTAAGAATGGTACACCATTCAAAGGACACACAGCCAACTTGACATAATTGTGGGAAGCATTGGAGTCAACATGGTCCATGATCAGTGCATACTTGTATATTTCTTACTTATGGGTGGCACAATGTAGGATATGTGGGAGGAGAATGAGAAGGGTATGTGCACGACCATTCTGTTGCCTACCCCTTTTGGATTGTTAATAAACATCTTGGATTCTAACCATCTGCCTCCTGTGTCTGCATCTGGTTCTCGCCTTGTGCCCTTATAATTACATGATTCCATATGTGTTATTTCGTAGGTTTGATGTCTTCACTATTATTCTACAATGTAGAAAATAGTAAAAATAAAGAAAAACCCTTGAATGAGAAGGTGTGTCCAAACTTTTGACTGGTACTGTATATATGAGAGGGGGTCAGTGTTTTAACCTGTAAAGTGAGCTCATGGTTTGTTTGGCACCATTCCACTCAACCCCACACTCACACTCACCCACACACACAGTCCTCTGTAATGTATTATTCATTGGGCTTTGTGTTATTCATATGACAGTTGTTGAGCTCACGTCTATTCAAGGCAACGACAAGCGATATGATATGAAGCAAGGCCTCTGAGAGAAAAAATCTTTTGAATAAAACATCAGTAGGAACTAATCTGTTTAGGTAAACGACCAGATGATTACTGTGAAAAATGTACAACTAAATGTTAAAACACTGGAAYCTTTACAGTCTGAATACACAGGCTACAGGCTGCAGACACAGAGAGCAGACCACTAATAAAGTGACGAAGGAGCGCATTCCAAAATGCGTCTGCAATAAATATAAATTCCTGAACCTTCCTTTATGATATCAGTAACGTGACAAGGTATTTATACTGAACAAAAATATATGTGTTTACATCCCTGTTAGTGAGTATTTCTCCTTTGCCAAGATAATCCATCCACCTGATAAGTGTGGCATGTCAAGAAGCTGATTAAACAGCATGATCATTAGACAGGTTTACCTTGTTCTGTGGACAATAAAAAGGCCACTCTAAAATATGCAGTTTTGTATCACAATACAGTGCCACAGTTTGAGGGAGCGTTCAATTGGCATGCTGACRGCAGGAATGTCCACCAGAGCTGTTGACAGAGAATGTAATGTTAATTTCTCCACCATAAGCCYCCTCCAACCATACCTGCGGAAGTTTTTTGCGGGTGCTGCATTTTTTCGCAGACTTGTGGGGTGAGAGAACAGCAAAAACAAACAAAAATGTCCCCTGGCAATTATCACTGGAATATATTTGGTTTAAAATCTGTGGAATGGCGTGTACAATGTACTACTCAACCTCATCATACTTAGGCTAAATTGACTAATTTAGCCTACTTGTGGAACAGTGCATACAATGCAACATGAAGTAGATTCATTATACACGCTATCAAGGCTGACTTCAAATACCGACATCAATGTAAACGTAACCAGAGCATAAAACAGCTAAATGCAAATGCAAACTATGCTAGATAAATCCTACACATGCATTGAAATAAAAGGTATGCATCAAAGGAATGACTTAGGCCTACAATCGACAGGGACACATAAAGACAAACAAACTCAACCAAGGAATGAAGAAACATCTACACACTAAGCGCCTCGGTACAGGTAGGCATAGTGGAGCTCCATGGGGTGTGGCTGAATGTACAGCGTCTCTGTCTAGTAGCCAGCTAGAATTAGGCTATTCAGTTTGTGGGCAGTTAGACATTTTCTGGGCACAGTTGAGTAGCCTACAACGCTTAAATTAAAATGATAACTGGCACGCAGATCTTTAGAAATTGTAGGATCAATTGTAAATTGTCACTCATATGAAAAAGGTTGCAGACCCCCTGCAATAGGCTATAGGAAATCCCCCTTGTGTAACGGCGCATACAGTGTACTATGACATTGTGATTGTCTCGTGCGCTCCACACCAAAATTGTTGCTCTGCATTCAGAGATGTTCCTTATAATGTGTACGCTCAGCTCATTTTTGTATTTGCCTGTCTGCATTATTCGCAATGGAATAAGACTGCTCTGAGAATATTAATATTGCAACATAGTAGCCAACACAAAAAAAAATCCCCAGACCAGCTTGTCTCTGTCTGATATTATTGTGTTGCCTACGCAGCATCTGGGTGCTCATTATGTACAAAAACAGCCCTACATCCACACTATAGCTAAATAACTTAGCTATATTGAATTACGTTTTGCCAGCAAGATTGATCTGCTAGAATATCACATTTTAATTCAGGAAGATGGACAAGTAAGACTGATAGAGTGAGAGGTGGAAATGCATTATACCAGAGGCAGGTAGGCTACAGGTAGGGGTGCAGGCAGAGGATGATGATGTAGGCCTACAGCAAGAAGTTAAAAAAGCTATCTAGGTTATCATTAATTATTTGCATTATCTCAATTATCATTCTGTCACTGCATGACAACGCACATTTGTTATAGCCTACAATTGTTATTGTCTTTGAAGCCAAAAAGAAGACATGTATTTTGGGGAAATGCTCTAAATACCAAATTGTTCAGTTATTTATTTTCATACCAATAGGCCTACATTAAATCAAAATTGCACTAGCCTACAGGGCAAAAAAATGAAAATAACAATTAGGCTTACAGCTATCACAACCTATATTTTAATAACAATTTTTWWWAAATGGTTTCGAATYGTCACCAAAAAGGAGGGCCCCCCACCTCCCAATTCCCAATTAAATTAACCCCTGACTATCAGATTACAACAAGGCTTACAAGGCCAATTTCAAATGCCAACATCAAATTCAAAGCAATCGACGCACTGCCTAAACAGCTGACCGGCAAAGCAAATGGCACTGTGTCTGCCCTCTGCTTTCTAAAAGTGACAGAAAAGGAGCACAGGCTGGCAGCTGCTCTCCGTGGAATGCTCTCCATGGTCCTAAAGTCTGCCATTACAGTAAACAGCCATTGCATTTTAATCGTGTTTATTTCTATTTTTTATTAATATATATTTTTTATTCCCTTATTTTCGAGGGGTGCACCCTCAGCACCCCTCCTTCCCATGGCTATGCCTCCAATGTCAAGTTTGAGAATTTGGCAGTACGTCCAACRMGCCTCACAGGTTTCCCGAAATAATTCCCCTGTATTTAGCGCCATCCATCATTCCTTCAATTCTGACTAGTTTCCCAGTCCCTGCCAATGTAAAACATCCCCACAGCATGATGCTGCCACCACCACCATGCTTCACTGTGGGGAAGGTGTTCTCGGGGTGATGAGAGGTGTTGGGTTTGTGCCAGACAAAGAATTTTCCTTGATGGCCAAAAGGCTACATTTTAGTCTCATCTGACCAGAGTACCTTCTTCCATATGTTTGGGGAGTCTCCCACATGCCTTTTGGCAAACACCAAACATGTTTGCWAATTTTTTTCTTTAAGCAATGGCTTTTTTCTGGCCACTCTTCCGTAAAGCCCAGCTCTGTGGAGTGTACGGCTTAAAGTGGTCCTATGGACAGATACTCCAATCTCCGCTGTGGAGCTTTGCAGCTCCTTCAGGGTTCTCTTTGGTTTCCTTGTTGCCTCGCTGATTAATGCCCTCCTTGCCTGGTCTGTGAGTTTTGGTGGGCAGCCCTCTCTTGGCAGGTTTGTTGTGGTGCCGTATTCTTTCCATTTTTTAATAATGGATTTAATGGTGCTCCGTGGGATGTTCAAAGTTTCAGATATTTTTTTATAGCCCAACCCTGATCTGTACTTCTCTACAACTTTGTCCCTGACCTGTTTGAAGAGCTCCTTGGTCTTCATGGTGCCGCTTGCTTGGTGGTGCCCCTTGCTTAGTGGTGTTGCAGACTCTGGGGCCTTTCAGAACAGGTGTGTGTATATATACTGAGATAGTGTGACAGATCATGTGACAGGTGACATTGTACACAGGTGGACTTTATTTAACTAATTGTGTGACTTCTGAAGGTAATTGGTTGCACCAGATCTTATTTAGGGGCTTCAGAGCAAAAGGGGTAAATACATATGCACGCACCACTTTTCTATTTTTTATTTTTTTGAATTTTTTGAAACAAGTTACTGAAATCCGTTTTACCTCATTTCTACCAGCATGTGCAACCAGAGGAAAACAACTGTAGACCACCTTTATCCACACACAGAGATGCATACAAAGCATTCCCTCGCCCTCCATTTGGAAAATCTGACCATAACTCTATCCTCCTGATTCCTGCTTACAAGCAAAAACTAAAGTAGGAAGTACCAGTGACTCACTCAATACGGAAGTGGTCAGATGATGCAAATGCTAAGCTACAGGACTGTTTTGCTAGCACAGACTGGAATAGGTTCCTAGATTCTTCCGATGGCATTGAGGAGTAGACCACATTAGTCACTGGCTTCATCAATAAGTGCATTGATGATGTCATCCCCACAGTGACGTACGTTCATACCCCAACCAGAAGCCATGGATTACAGGCAACATCCGCACTTAGCTAAAGGGTAGAGCTGCCTCTTTGAAGGAGCAGGACTCTAACCCGGACGRTAATAAGAAATCCTGCTATCCCCTCCGACGAAGCATAAAACAGGCAAAGCGTCAATACAGGACTAAGATTGAATCCTACTACACCGGCTTCGATGCTCGTTGGATGTGGCAGGTCTTGCAAACTATTACAGACTACAAAGATCATCTGATGCAGCACTCCATCACTCTCCTCCTTGGTAAAATAGACCTTACACAGCCTTGAGGTGTGTTTGGTCATTGTCCTGTTGAAAAACAAATGATAGTCCCACTAAGCCCAAAACAGATGGGATGGCGTATCGCTGCAGAATGCTGTGACAGCCATGCTGGTTAAGTATGCCTAGAATTCTAAATAAATCACAGACAGTGTCACCAGCAAAGCACCCCCACACCATAACACCTCCTCCATGCTTTATACGGTGGGAAATACACATGTGGAGATAATCCGTTCACCCAAAACGCGTCTCACAAAGACACAACGGTTGGAACCAAAAATCTCCAATTTGGACTCATCAGACCAAAGGACAGATTTCCATTGCTCGTGTTTCTTGGCCCAAGCACGTCTCTTCTTCTTATCGGTGTCCTTTAGTAGTGGTTTCTTGCAGCAATTCAACCATGAAGGCCTGATTCACATAGTCTCCTCTGAACAGTTAATGTTGAGATGTGTATGTTACTTGAAGTCTGTGAAGTATTTATTTGGCCTGCAATTTCTGAGGCTGGTAACRCCAATGAACGTATCATCTGCAGCAGAGGTATCTCTGGGTCTTCCATTCCTGTGGCGGTCCTCATGAGAGCCAGTTTCATCATAGCACTTGATGGTTTTTTCGACTGCACTTGAAGAAACTTTCAACGTTTTTGAAATGTCCTTATTGAATGACCTTCATGTCTTGAAGTAATGATGGACTGTCATTTCTCTGCTTGTTTGAGCTGTTCTTGCCATAATATGGACTTTGTCTTTTACCAAATAAGGCTATCTTCTGTATACCCCCTTACCTTGTCACAGGAGGCACACCTGTTAATTGAAATGKATTCCAGGTGACTACCTCATGAAGCTGGTTGAGAGAATGTCAAGAGTGTGCAAKGCTGTCATCAAGGCAAAATGTGGCTATTTGAAGAATCTCAAATATAAAATATATTTAGATTTGTTTAACACTTTTCTGGTTACTAAATGATTCCATATGTGTTATTTCATAGTTTTGATGTCTTCACTATTATTCTACAATGTAGAAAATAGTAAAAATAAAGAAAAACCCTTGAATGAGTAGGTGTTCTAAAACTTTTGACCGGTAGTGTACATGAGAATGCTATTCACTGACTACAGCTCAGCGTTCAACACCATAGTGCCCTCAAAGCTCATCACTAAGCTAAGGACCCTGGGACTTAACACCTCCCTCTGCAACMMGATCCTGGACTTCCTGACGGGCCACCCCCAGGTGGTAAGGGTAGGTAACAACACATCTGCCACACTGATCCTRAACACTGGGGCCCCTCAGGGGTGCGTGCTCAGTCCCCTCTACTCCCTGTTCACCCATGACTGCATGGCCAAGCACGACTCCAACACCATCATTAAGTTTGCCGAAGACACAACAGTTGTAGGCCTGATCACCGACAACAATGAGACAGCCTACAGGGAGGAGGTCAGAGACCTGGCAGTGTGGTGCCAAGATAACAACCTCTCCCTCAACGTGATCAAGACAAAGGAGATGATTGTGGACTACAGGAAAAGGAGGGCCGAGCACACCCCCATTCTCATCAATGTGGCTGTAGTGGAGCAGGTTGAGATCTTCAAGTTCCATGGTGTCCACATCACCAACGAACTATCATGGTCCAAACACACCAAGGCAGTCGTGAAGAGGGCACGACAACGCCAATTCCCCCTCTGGAGACTGAAAAGATTTAGCATGGGTCCTCAGATCCTCAAGAAATTATACAGCTGCACCATCGAGAGCATCCTGACTAGAGGTCGACTGATTAATCGGAATGGCCGATTAATTAGGGCCGATTTCAAGTTTTCATAACAATCGGGAATTTTGGACACCGATTTGCCKKRWWWWWTTTTTACACCTTTATTTAACTAGGCAAGTCAGTTAAGAACACATTCTTATTTTCAATGACAGCCTAGGAACGGTGGGTTAACTGCCTTGTTCAGTGGCAGAACGACAGATTTTTACCTTGTCAGCTCGGGGATTCGTTTTTGCAACCTTCCGGCTCCTAGTCCAACGSTCTAACCACCTGCCTTACATTGCACTCCACGAGGAGGCAGGCTGACTACCTGTTACGCGAGGGCAGCAAGAAGCCAAGGTAAGTTGCTAGCTAGCATTAAACMTATCTTATAAAAACAATCAATCTTAACATAATCACTAGTTAACTACACATGGTTGATGATATTACTAGTTTATCTAGCGTGTCCTGCGTTGCATATAATCGATGCGGTGCCTGTTAATTTCTCATTGAATCATAGCCTACTTCGCCAAACGGGTGATGATTTAACAAGCGRATTCGCGAAAAAAYCGCTGTCGTTACACCAATGTACCTAACCATAAACATCAATGCCTTTCTTTAAAATCAATACACAAGTATATATTTTTAGACCTGCATATTTAGTTAATATTGCCTACTAACATGAATTTCGTATAACTAGGGAAATTGTCACTTCTCTTGCGTTCCGTGCAAGCAGTCAGGGTATATGCAGCAGTTTGGGCCGCCTGGCTCATTGCGAACTGTGTGAAGTCCATTTATTCCTAACAAAGGCCGTAATTAATTTGCCAGAATTGTACATAATTATGACATAACATTGAAGGTTGTACAATGTAACAGCAATATTTAGACTTAGGGATGCCACCCGTTAGATAAAATACAGAACGGTTCCGTATTTCACTGAAAGAATAAACCTTTTATTTTCGAAATGATAGTTTCTGGATTTGACCATATTAATGACCTAAGGCTCGTATTTCTGTGTGTTATTATGTTATAATTAAGTCTATGATTTGATATTTGGTAGAGCAGTCTGACTGAGCAGCAGCAGGCTCGTAAGCATTCATTCAAACAGCACTTTCGTGCGTTTGCCAGCAGCTCTTCGCAATGCTTCAATCATTGCGCTGTTTATGAGTTCAAGCCTATCAACTCCCGAGATTAGGCTGGTGTAACCGATGTGAAATGGCTAGCTAGTTAGCAGGGAGCGTGCTAATAGCATTTCAAACGTCACTCGCTCTGAGACTTGGAGTAGTTGTTCTCCTTGCTCTGCAAGGGCCGCGGCTTTTGTGGAGCGATGGGTAACGATGCTTCGAGGGTGGCTGTTGTCGATGTGTTCCTGGTTCGAGCCCAGGTAGGGGCGAGGAGAGGGACGGAAGCTATACTGTTACACTGGCAATACTAAAGTGCCTATAAGAACATCCAATAGTCAAAGGTATATAAAATACAAATGGTATAGAGAGAAATAGTCCTATAATTCCTATAACAACCCCAACCTAAAWCTTCTTACCTGGGAATATTGAAGACTCATGTTAAAAGGAACCACCAGCTTTCATATGTTCTCATGTTCTGAGCAAGGAACTTAAACGTTAGCTTTTTTACATGGCACATATTGCACTTTTACTTTCTTTCCCCAACACTTTGTTTTTGCATTATTTAAACCAAATTTAACATGTTTCATTATTTATTTGAGGCTAAATTGATTTGATTGATGTATTATATTAAGTTAAAATAAAAGTGTTCATTCAGTATTGTTGTAATTGTCATTATTACAAATAAATAAATACATTAAAATTWAAAAAATCGGTATCGGCTTTTTTGGTCCTCCAATAATCGGTATCGGTATCGGCGTTGAAAAATCATAATCGGTCGACCTCTAATCCTGACTGGTTGCATCACTGCCTGGTATGGCAACTGCTCGGCCTCCTACCGCAAGGCACTACAGAGGGCAATGCGTATGGCCCATTACATCACTGGAGCCAAGCTTCCTGCCATCCAGGACTACTATACCAGGTGGTGTCAGAGGAAGGCCCTAAAAATTGCCAAAGAATTGCCAAAGACTCCAGCCACCCTAGTCATAGACTGTTCTCTCTGATACAGCATGGCAAGTGGTACCAGAGCTCCAAGACTAGCCATAAGACTCCCGAACAGCTAAACAACTGGCTTCCCGGACCATTTTTACGCTGCTGCTACTCTCTGTTTATTAGCTATGCATAGTCACTTTACCTCTACCTACATGTACATATTACCTCAATTACCTCGACTAACCTGTGCCCCCGCACGTTGACTCTGTACTGGTACRCCCTGTWWKTAGCCTCGTTACTGATATTCTATCGCTGCTCTTTAATTATTTATTTWTTGTTATATATATTTTTACTTCAGTTTATTTGAGTAAATACTTTCTTAACACTTATTTTTCTTAAAACTGCATTGCTGGTTAAGGGCTTGTAAGTAAGCATTTCACTGTAAGGTCTACACCTGTTTTATTCGGCGCATGTGACAAATAACATTTGATTTGATGGTTTGATTTGAAATGCTCACCTTCGARGGCCACTGGCACGCTGGAGAAGTGTGCTCTTCATGGATTAATCCCAATTTCAACTGTACCGGGCAGGTTGCAGACAGCARTTTTGGCGTCATGTGGGCGAGCGGTTTGCTGATGTCAACGTTGTGATCAGAGTGCCCCATGGTGGTGGTGGGGTTATGGTATGGGCAGGCATAAGCTACAGACATCGAACACAATTGCATTTTATCAATGGCAATTTGAATGCACTGAGACCCCGTGATGACATCCTGAGGCCCATTGTGGTGCCATTCATCAGCCGCCATCACCGCATGTTTCAGCATGATTATGCATGGCCTATTATCGTTATTAAGGATCTGTACACAATTCCTGGAAGCTGAAAATGACCCATTTCTTCCATAGATTAGAGCCTAATGAATTTATTTAAATTGACTGATTTCCCTATATGAAGTGCGTTTTATATTATTGATCAGTGGAGTTAGTTAGTTCCTGAGATCTACACCAGTAAGACTTTGATCATGAACCACAATGTGAGGAAGAGAGTCAATATTTCTGTACAGGCAGACGAGCGGCTTACTTGTTGACAATGCAGTGTGGGTGACTTTCAAGAGGATTCTCTATGGACTATTTGAGAACAAAGGTACTATTTATGGCAGAGGAACGAAACAGGCACTCTCTGTGTACAGTATCAATCCACACGCCTGCATAGTGTAGCACACTGTAGCACTTCTCTTCTGTATATCAATCTAATAGCCTGCTGCATAGATACCAATTTACATTAACCCTGTCATAAGTAGCGTAATGGTTAGACACATCTTCTCTAGTCATCCTGGCCTCACAACACAAGCGACTCTTTTTATTCATAAAAGTACAGACTGCAATCTGATTGAGATGCGTAACATGTACACATTAATGACTAAATCGAATGGTATCCCACTACTAGTCTATCAAAACACAGACCTTTTATCTACCCCTTGACATCTTCGCTCATAAGGAAATGGCCATAAATTGAATTGGGGCCCAGTGTCAGAAAGGTGAAAAAGACAATTAAGCCAGCATGGCAGGAAGTCGTTTTATTGAGATCCGCTAACAGCATGAGATAATGTGTTGTGGTCCAGACTCCAGCTAAAAGCCAGACTAATGCATTTCACCCAATCAATCACTGTGTAACTGTGTGATGTTATGAAGACTTCAGACTGCGTCAATTTGATTACTAGTGGTGCATCCCAAATAAGGCCCTATTCCCTATTTAGTGCACTACTTTTGACAAGGGCCCATAAGGGTGAAGCCCATGAAACTGGAGTGTCTAGACCAGGGGTCTCCAACTTTTTCTAGCACAAGCTACTTTTAAATTATGTTTTGAGCTACTAATTTTTCCTAGATTTCAAATACACTCTTTGTATTTTCACAAATTCTGTTTTCTCTCATTTATTTTTAACTCTCAAAATTACCATTATTTATAGAGAAACAATGAAATGTGGTGTTCTGAGTCGATGTCAATGCTTAAATCCCACCTGAAGACAATTTTTGAGGGCTGGAAAAAAAACGGACACATTTTGATTTGAGTGTAATACCCCTGAAATTGTGCATTTTGTTTTGCACGAGAGGAATGTGCTGGTCTAGCCATGTTTTTGCTGCTGCATATGTCATGACAGAGTTTGCAATACAAAGCCCATCCGATTGATACAATTAATCATTATATAATTCTGCCAGGTAAGCTAACTTTGCAGTTAACATTTATTTGAGAAGGTTTGGGGAAAMTCTTTCTGTCTACCCAGAAGACAGCTATTATAGCTAACTGGCTACATGAAATGAATGATAGAAAAACACACGCACCACACAGACATACTAGCTACATGAAGTGAATGATAGACAAACACATGCACCACACAGACATAAGGAGGCAATATTGCTGGAAATTATTTGGCAGATATTGTTTTACGTTTGGCTTTTTAAGCCAATTGTGGTTAACTAGGGGTGGGATAATGTCAATGTGGAAAGGATCGGATAGTTGTCACGCCCTGACCGTAGAGATCCTTTTTATGTCTCTATTTTGGTTGGTCAGGGTGTGAGTTTGGGTGGGCATTCTATGTCTGGTGTTCTATGTTGTCTATTTCTTTGTGTTTGGCCGTGTGTGGTTCTCAATCAGAGGCAGCTGTCTATCGTTGGCTCTGATTGAGAACCATATTTAGGTAGCCTGTTTTCCCACTTTGAGTTGTGGGTGATTATTTTCTCTTTAGTGTTGTCCGTCACTTACAGCATTGTTTGTTTGTTGTTTTTGGTTTGAGTGTTCATATTTATAAATAACGTATTATGAATAGTTACTACGCTGCACCTTGGTCCTCTTCTCCTTCTCCCGACGACGTTCGTTACAGAATCACCCACCACCAAAGGACCAAGCAGCGTGGGAAAATGGACTCCTGGACATGGGAGGAAATTTTGGATGGCAAGGGACCCTGGGCACAGCCGGGGGAGTATCGCCATCCGAAAGAGGAGCTGGAGGCAGCTAGAGCGGAGCGGCGACACTACGAGGAATTGGCGCGAGGTAACGGGCACGAGAGGCAGCCCCAGAATTTTTTGGGGGGTGGAACACGGGGAGATTGGCGGACTCGGGTAGGAGACCTGAGCCAACTCCCCGTGCTTACCTTGGCGAGAGAGTGACTGGGTAGGCACTGTGTTATGCGGTGAAGCGCACGGTGTCCCCAGTACGCACGCATAGCCCGGTGCGCTACATCGCAGCTCCTCGAATCGGCCGGGCCGGAGTGGGCAGCGAGCCAGGAGGGATGATGCCGGCTCAGCGCATCTGGTCTCCAGTGCGTCTCCTCGGCCTGGGGTATACTGCACCAGTCCTACGCACGGTGTCCCCAGTTCGCCAGCACAGCCCAGTGCGGCCTGTTCCAACTCCCCGCACTTGCCGGGCTACAGGGGGGATCCAGCCAGGAGGAGTTGTGCTAGCTCTGCACTCGAGACCGCCAGTACGCCTCCACGGTCCAGTGCATCCGGTGCCTCGGCCAAGGACAAGGCCTCCTGCATTTCTCCCCAGCCTGATGAGTTCTGTGCCTGTGCTAAGCCCTAACCCTCCTGCATGTCTCCCCAGCCTGGTGAGTCCTGTGCCTGCTCCCAGAGCCAGGCCTCCTATGTGTCTCTCCATTCCTGTGATGATCCATGGCAAGAAGCATCCAGTGGTGATCCATGGCACAAAGCCTCCAGTGATGATCCATGGCAAGAAGCCTCCAGTGATGATCCATGGCAAGAAGCCTCCAGTGATGATCTATGGCACGAAGCCTCCAGTGATGATCCATGGCACGAAGCCTCCAGTGGTCACCCACAACTCAAAGTGGGAAAACAGGCTACCTAAATATGGTTCTCAATCAGAGCCAACGATAGACAGCTGCCTCTGGGACGTGGACCCCGCTCCACCTTAGTCTTGGCCCACCTAGGTGGCGCCTCTGTAGCGGGGACCCTTACCGCCGACCCCGGACCGGGGAACCTCGCAGCGGGCCCCGGACAGGAGGGAGACTCTGGCTGCTCCGGACAGGAGGGAGACTCTGGCTGCTCCGGACAGGAGGGAGACTCATGGCTTGCTCCGACTGAAGCCCGTCGCTGGAGGCTCCGGACTGAAGCCCGTCGTGGAGGCTCCGGACTGAAGCCCGTCGCTGGAGCTCCGGCACTAGAGGGCGTCGCTGGAGGCTCCGGACTATAGGGCGCCTGGAGGCTCGACTAGAGGGCGACGCTGGAGGCTCCGACGGTAGAGGCGACGCTGGAGGCTCCGGACTAGAGGCGTCCGCGGAGGCTCCGACTACCCAGAGGCGCGTGAGCTCCTGAGATCTAGAGGCGCGACGCTGGAGGCTTCGTGCCATGGATCATCACAGGAGGCTTTGTGCCATGGATCATCACAGGAGGCTTCGTGCCATAGATCATCACTGGAGGCTTCTTGCCATGGATCATCACTGGAGGCTTCGTGTCTGATACTTGTGAGATGATGATAGGTAATATTCCATGACAGATAATATTCATGTTAATTTGTATTTTGAGGAAACTAAGGAAACCCACTGATGACTTTAGTGATGAGCCTGATGACTGACCCAAATCCTTCAGAGCCCTATCCCAGCTAACAATTCTAGGGAGAGAGAAAGTTTTTGTAATATTACCCGCAATCTTCCCCTAATGTTTGAGTGTCCAGTTTTCCATTAGTTAGGAGAACAATCTACAGTATGTTAGCAAAACATTCTGATAATCTTTTTACCATGTTTTGGTGTTCAAGTTCAGAGAACAATCCCTTAATGTCAAGCAGAACTTATCTYGAACGTGGTTACAATGTTCTCAAAATATACAACATTAATGTTCTCGGCATGTTTTATGGGATGTTGCAAGAACATTTATGTGTCCAGTTTCCTGAGGGTTAGGAGAATATTCCATTAATGTCCCACCAAACATACACAGACCATGCCATGTTCTCAGAATGTAAAATACTAATGTCCGAGACACATTTCATTGAAACGTTGCAATAACATTTCTGTGTATCAGTTGTCAGGACGTTACCTGATGGTCCCAAAGAAACGTTCTCCCTCCCAAAAAAAGTTCTTACACGTCACGTACCTTTGCCAAACCCATCTAAACCCTGATTGGTGAACCACTCACAGCTCTTTCTGTCTTTTGGCAAGGTCAGGATTACTCACACACAGTATTTTTAACCTACAGTGTTTTCAACTTACATATTTAACACACAAATACATTGTGCATATTCATTTATACAGTAACTACTATTCAACATGTATTTATCTAGGATTTGACCTCACAACTTCTTGGGTCGCAGCATAAATTTTTTCCTGCTATACCACCATGTCTGTGTCAGTTATCAGTTACTTTGTTTATTCTCTCACCATTGATTTGATTTATTTATTTCAACAATTGAAAGGCTTTATGTATAGTTGTCTAATGTTGGTGGGTTATATTAACCTGTTTAATGATACTCCTGAATCACAATGATCAATACAAGTTTTTATTGAGTATACTTTTGACAGAGCTGAGACTTACTTCAAAGTGCATTTACCCTGTTGCTTACACCTATCAAGTTATTTCAGATTTACAGTGCCTAGGGAGGAGGGGTTAGGGTCTTTTCTGGACAGGGCCTAACTATACTTTCTGAATAAGCATATGCCATGGAGATATAATTTATTGGGACAGTGGTTAGGATGGTTGTTATTGGTGCTGGTGGCCTGGGTTTGAGATCTGCTATGGGAGTCAARCTATTCTCATATTCATAGTAATATACAGTACCAGTCAAACGTTTGGATGCACCTACTCATTATTCTACTATTTTCTACATTGTAAAATAATAATGGAGACATCAAAACTATGAACTACACATATCATGTATTGTAGTAACCGAAAAAGTGTTAAGCATTTATTTTGTTGGCTGCTTGTCGTTCACTCTGCAGTCCAACTCATTCCAAACCATCTCAATTGGGTTGAGGTCTGGTGATTGTGGAGGCCAGGTCATCTGATGCAGCACTCCATCACTCTCCTTCTTTGTCCCTTACACAGCCTAGAGGTGTGTTTGGTCATTGTCCTGTTGAAAAACAAATGATAGTCCCACTAAGCACATACCAGATGGGATGGCGTATCGCTGCAGAATGCTGGGGTAGCCATGCTGGTTAAGTATGCCTTGAATTCTAAATAAATCCCAGACAGTGTCACCAGCAAAGCACCCCCACAACATCACACCTCCTCCTCCATGATTCACAGTGGGAACCACACATGCAGAGATCATCCGTTCACCTACTCTGCGTCTCACAAAGACACAGRGGTTGGAACCAAAAATCWKAAATTTGCACTCATCAGACCAAAGGAGAGATTTCCACCGGTTTAATGTCCATTGCTCGTGTTTCTTGACCAAAGCAAGTCTCTTCTTATTATTGGTGTCCTTTAGTAGTTGTTTCTTTGCAGCAATTCGACCATGAAGGCCTGATTGACACAGTCTCCTCTGTACAGTTGATGTCTAGATGTGTCTGTTACTTGATCTCTGTGAAGCATTTATTTGGGCTGCAATTTCTGAGGCTGTTAACTATAATGAACTTATCCTTTGCAGCAGAGGTAACTCTGGGTCTTCCTTTCCTGTGGTGGTCCTCATGAGTTTCATCATAGCGCTTGATGGTTTTTGCGACTGATCTTGATGAAACGTTCAAAGTTCTTGAAACTTTCTGTATTGACTGACCTTCATGTCTTGAAGTAATGATGGACTGTCATTTTTCTTTGCTTATTTGAGCTGTTCTTGCCATGATATGGACTTGGTATTTTACCAAATAGGGCTATATTATTTATACCACCACTACCTTGTCACAACACAACTGATTAGCTCAAACATATTAAGAAGGAAAGAAATTCCACAAATTAACTTTTAACAAGGCACACCTGTTAATTAAAATGCATTCCAGACGACGACCTCATGAAGCTGGTTGAGAGAATGCCAAAAGTGTGCAAAGATGTCTTCAAGGCAAAAGGTGGCTACTTTGAAGAATCTGAAATATAAAATATATTTTGATTTCTTTAACACTTTTTTGGTTACTACACGATTCCATATGTGTTATTTCATAGTTTTGATATCTTCACTATTATTCTACAATGTAGAAAATAGTACAAATAAAGAAAAACCCTTGAATGAGTAGGTGTGTCCAAACTGTTGACTGGTAGTGTAATTTTAAGTTAAACAAAACAAATTTAATTTTAAAAAGCTTAAATGCTAAATTTATAGGCATGTTTTTGAAGTGATTTTCTTGGTCTGTTGTTGAAATGCTGAACACTCCTATCAGCCCGTAGCGTGTCACAAATGCTTCACAATTTWTTTTAAAWAATATGCCTAGTTTCCTGAATCGAGACACAAATGGCAGGCTATAGCCTTCAAAATAATATAGCCTAAATAATACATTTTCGTTTCTTCTGAGGTTACCTGGCTWGCTCCTGACTGATTTTGAGTTAGTATTTTGTTTAATACGTTGTTGAAATGTTGAACGTCAATTGATAGTGACAGAATCACAAATTACTTCCCAAACAAAGTCGATTTTTTGTCTCCTCGGCTGTAGAAGGTTGTAGCGCAGCCTCAGAAAAACCAAAGGTTTTCTATATGCATCGGAGTCATGTCTTTCCCCTGTATTTTACAGCTTGTTTCTAGCATAAAGGGTTGCTAAAGCGTCGTTATATCAGGTCCATWCATTTAAAAAAAATCTTAAACTAACAAGGGGTAGTCCTATGCTTTTAGCCATTTTCTTTAACAAAAGCCACTAAATGTTCAGAATCTAAAATAACACCTTGTTTTTTTTACCTGGTGTTTTATGTTAATTGCTCGTGAATTAAAATGTGCTTCTAGATTCTCTCTCTGTGCTTTGGCTTCAACAATAAGTACCTCGGTCTTGCCTTCATTAAGTTGGAGGAAGTTGTGAGCCATCAAAGTATTTAAATCACTAATGCAYTCTAACAATTTATCCGACAGAAATGTCAAGTTGTGTATCGTCTCCGTAGCAGTGAAAATCAATGCTGTGCTCTCTGATAACATTGCAAAGGGGTAAAATATATTTAAATTGTAGTGGAGCAGGTTGAGAGTTTCAAGTTCCTTGGTATCCACATCACCAACGATCTATCATGGTCCAAACCCACCAAGACAGTCGTGAAGAGGACACAACAAAACCTTTTCCCCTCAGGAGACTGAAAAGGTTTGGTCCCCAGATCCTCAAAATGTTCTACAGCTGCACCATCGAGAGCATCCTGACTGGTTGCATCACCGCCTGGTATGGCAACTGCTAAGGCATCTGACCATAAGGGAAATGCGTATGGCCCAGTACATCACTGGGGCCAAATCCAGGACCTATATAATAGGCGGTGTCAGAGGAAAGCCCATAAAATTGTCAGAGACTCCAGTCACCCAACAGTCATAGACTGTTTTCTCCGCTACCGCACGGAAAGCGGTACCGCAACGCCAAGTCTAGGACCAAAAGTCTCCTTTAACAGCTTTCTACCCCAAGCCATAGGACTGCGGAACAATTTATTAAATGGCCACCGGACTATTACATACCCCGCCAACAGCTCTGCAACCCCCGCAGCAACTTGCCAAGCCCCCCCCCCCCGCCGACTAGCATCACTACTCTGGACGGTTCTGACTTAGAATATGTGGACAACTACAAATATCTAGGTGTCCGGTTAGACTGTAAACTCTCTTTCCAGACTACATTAAGCATCTCCAATCCAAAATCTAGAATCGGCTTTCTATTTTGCAACAAAGCCTCCTTCACTCATGCTGCTAAACATACCCTCGTAAAACTGACTATCCTACCGATCCTTGACTTCGACGATGTCATTTACAAAATAGCCCTCAACACTCTACTCAACAAATTGGATGTAGTCTATCAAGTGCCATCCGTTTTGTCACCAAAGCCCCATACACTACCCACCACTGCGACCTGTTTGCTCTCGTTGTTGCTGGCCCTCACTTCATATTCGTCGCCAAACTCGCTGGCTCCAGGTCATCTATAAGTCTTTGGTAGGTAAGCCCTGCCTTGTCTCAGCTCACCCACCCATCTATTTTACAATAGTTATATTTTGTTTGGTTTTAGTCCTGGCCTTTCTCTATTTCTGATGTCCATCTGGTTGGATTTCTATTTGTAACTGTGCTATTTTCACAAAAGTCCCAAACTATATATATTCCACAGACTCTGTATGTTTTACATTTGTTATCTTGTTGTTATTATCCCACCCTTCAGCTCCATTCAACCCCTCCCATTTTCTCCTGACACCATCCATTCTGGATTTCTATTTTGCCATATATTTTTCAACTGTGCTGTGATGCTTCACAAAATACTGAACCTTTCTATCTCACTAGTTTCTACAATATTGTAATTTAAAGATAAAAAATGTGCTTAAAATCATTATTATATATTTGATCGATGACTACGACTTTTCAAATGACCCAGTATTGCTATCTGCAGCGTTAGTTCTAGGTAAATGTTGCAATTCTTCAGCCATTTCCTGGACCTGTGACCAAAAACAATATACATATGGACAGTCCCCAAATAAATGATCTAATGACTCTGCCTCCTCCAGCAAAATCTGCAGAGCTGGGAAGATTGTATCCCCCATATATTTAACATTCTATTGGTTTCAAGAATTTTGAATAATAACTTAAATTGAAAAATTTGAGGTTTTGAAATCCGGCGTTCGTTTTGAGTGTCAATTCATAACAGTGCCATGATCTCTCTCTT